>NW_022651054.1:7242874-7408383 GCF_004027225.2 Strigops habroptila | reverse complement strand
ATTTCTCAAAGGCGAGGCCTAACGATGCCCCGCACTGTGCATGCGTGAGGCGGCCTCTCCCTGGCTCCTCTGCTTCCGGCCCTGCATTGCAGTGGGATTCACACAGCGTGGCACAGCGTGGCGGTGCGGGGTCTAGGGCGGGATTTCCATAATGCTGCTTCCCTCTTGGGGCCAGCAGCTTGGAAGTGCCCGTGGGCTGCCCGCTGCGGCAGTTGGGTGCCATGAGGCTCCACAAAGGGCAGGGCCTGATGGATCGCAGCTCAGGAGGGGCTGCAGATGGTGCCAGGCCCTGGTCTTGGCCTCGCCGCAGGCATCCGGCTGCTCGCCCTTGAACAGCTCCACGTTAGGAAGAGGTTCCTCTGCAGGAGCAGCAGTTCACTGGGAGAAGCAGCTGTGCGCAGCTGCTCCTCACTGCTCTCCCAGCACAGCTTGCTGAGGACGTTCTGGAGCTCAGTGCGGGCCTCGCCACTGCTCCAGGCTCCTCTCACCAGCTCCTTGGCCAGCTGCTGCTGCAGGCTCCATGTCTGACAGGCGGCGGCGGCGTGCTGCTGCTGTAGCTTCTGCAGCTCGCACTGCTGAGCCTCCTTGGGGTGCAGCAGCTGGCAGATCTGCTCCTACCACTGCTGCTGGTTGAGCTCCCGCAGCCCCTGGAGCAACCATGCCTGCCTCTGCTCTCAGTTGCAGCGCAAAGGTTTGGCCAGGAGCCGCCAGTCCCTCCGTACTGCAGCTCGCGGGGTTCAGCCGTGAAGCGGCCTGTGGCTGCCCTGCCCTTGAGCCCGCCCAGGTGCTGTTCCTACCGCATCCCGCCCTCCCTAACCGCCTAATCTTCTTAAACATAGGACTTGGACAAGAAAACATCAGTCATCTAGTGCCATCTCCAGTGAGCGTGTAGTTCTTGTCATGGTCTTTTTGAGTCTTCTTGACGAGTCTGGTTCTGAACATCATGACACATTATGGTTATCTTGCCATAACAAGACTCCATATAACATGAGTGAAACATGGGGCTCAGGGCACCCCAAGGGGACTCAAGTGACCAGGGGGGAACGGGCCTCATGCCCCTCACAGGGACATCCTGCCTCTCATGTCCTGAGTGGTGGGTTACCATGGTGCCTTTGCGACGTGCCCTTTGTGACCCACCAGGGTGCCCTTTCGGACATACCCTTTGTGACGTGCCCTTGGTGACACCCTAGGGCACTGTATAAAAGTCAGTGGGGTTATATCCCTACGCCAGTGTCCGGCAGGACGGCAACGGGACAGAGCGGGAGCGCGAGGCTGGCACAGACCCCTGAGCACAGCCCACGTTGTTCCCCACTGCCCCAGCAGGCCCACAGTGCCGAGACATTTCTCTGAGCCTTCCTCGTTCCCCACCCCTATACCTTTGTCTGCCAAGGATGGCGCAGGGACACACTGCATCCATGCAGTTCATTCAGACTTTTCTAGAGAGCTCAGTGAAGGTAACTGCAGCCATTTCCAGGGTAGCAGTGCCTGTGTCTCCTGATGGGGCCGCTGGCTCTGCTGCCAGGGCTGCTGGCTGGGCAGAGCTGCTCCCCCAGGTCTCCTGCACAGCACTGCAGCCCCAGTGATCCAGTCCTGCTGGCCACATGTCCCCCTTCTCACGCTGCCCGTTTGTGTCTGTGCCCCCTGCATGCCCAGGAGGAGGCTCAGAAGGTGCAGTTCCTACAGACCATCTCCACCCTGTGCAAAGCTGCCAGAGACGAGGGCTTCTCACAATATCTGAAGGAGTTCTACCACCAATTTCAGGTGGCGGAGACTATCAAGGTGAGGGGAGACTCGTCTGCTCTGGGGAAGGGGGCAAGTCGCCAGGCGCTGGCACACTGTGAGGATACACTGGGCCCGTGCAGGGGGAGGGCAGGGACCCGCATGTGTAGACAGACGCTGAGTTGCGTGAGAGGATGCGGGTGCCACTGAGCAGCCTTGGCAGCAGGGCCACGCTGAGGGCCAGTATTGGGCTGGGGGCAGAGGGTCTCTGCCAGCCCTGCCGCCTGGTGCTGGGTCTGCTGGCACTGGGTGCTGGTGGCCACCAGGTCCCATCCCGGTTGTGTTCTGCAGGCGCTGGTGGAAGAGGAGCCCATGGACCACCTGCACACAGCAGTGCGGCAGCAAGCCATGCTTGCCCTTGCCCGTATGAGGTACGTGCCCAGCCCCTGGTTTAGCTGACACCTCCGCACAGCCCATGGCCCTGGGCTTGGCCATGGGCATCTCCCATCCAGGCAGAGTCCCATGGTGCCCTCAGGGGGCCCGCTCTTTGCCGTGCTCGTGCCTTGTGGAGAGATGCAGGGGAGAGGTGAGAAATCCTGGAGGTCCCTGCCACGTCTCTGCTGCTCCCGAAAGCGGGAGATGGGAGGCTTTGCCTGCCAGGACTGTCCTTTGGCCTCGGCCATGTCAAGGAGGAAGGAGGCGCCTCCTGGCAGGGCTCCCCGTGCACCAGGGCTCCATCCGTCTTGGGGACCTCTGCTCCAGAGCTCTGTGTCCAGCTGCCCAAAGCACAGAGGCAGCGCTCCCAGCGCCCGTGTCTGACAGGTCCCCCTCTCTCTCTTTTCAGCAAAGTGGAGATGGCACTGGAGGGCAAGAAGAAAAGCCTTTTAGACGCCTGCTTTAGGAGTGTCTTCTTGCTTCCCCCCAAAACAGTCATGCAGGGCCTTGACAGTTTTCTCTACTTTAAGGTAAGTGCTGTTGTGCTGCCAGGAGCACTCAGAGCTGCTCCGTGGCTGCCACGTGCTGAGACACAACCAGAGATGCAAGGAATGGCAGTGTCTTGGCTTTGCTTCCCCACCCTCGTCCCTTCATCCCCTTCTCGTGGGTCTCGCCATGTCCAGTGCCTCTGGAATGGCTCCTCTGCCCACTGCAGCTTGTCTGCCCCAAGGACCCCTTTGCCAACCAGAGGTGGCAGGGGTGTCCTCCCCTCGCATGGGGAGTTAGATCTGTCCCTGGGGAGAGAGGGACTGCAGACAGACTGATGCAACCTTTTTCCTCCTTGCAGACCCTGGATGCCATGGACATCTTGCTGAAGAGCTTGGTGCTCAGCTCCCCTGGCTCCAGGGATGTGCGGAGAATCTTGAAGGTGCAGCACTGGCAGAGAGTGTGGTTCGCAGAGGCTATTCCTCACCCTGGAGGACAGGATTGTCCACTCTGGAGAAATTCTAGACTCTGGTGTCCCCCCCCAGCACCACGCACATGGCCTCCTCCTGTATCACGGCAAAGCCTGGCCCACAGCACTTGTGGGCCAGCTCCATCCCCAGAGCTTTCCTCGCACCAAAGCAGTGGGAGGCATTGACCCCACTCCTCAGGCAGCACAGCAGTGGCAGCGGGTGCTGTCCTTCTTCCCCTGCCTTGCAGTCCTGCTGATTTTCTGCCCAGGTCTGACCGGGGCAGAGACCCACTGGCACCTGCCTGTCCTGCACAGGGAGCCTAGCCCTGAAGCTCTGCACTCCTGGCTTCTCAGGGAGCTGTACCCCCATTCCCCCATTGCAGCCCTACCACCCCCCAGCAGGCTCCTGCCCCAAAGCCCAGCCTTCATGGCAAGGGGACACAGACCTGTGCTCCCGGGGAGGGCACAGAAAGAATCAGACGCTACCCTGGGGTGGCATCTGCCTCTGAAGGGTACAAGGACTGCACGAGTCTAGCTGGGACTTCAGCAGTGCTGCTGCTGCCGCTGGCACCAGCTCCCAGGGCACAGTAGCACTTTCTCTCCTTCCAGATGCTACTGCCCTTCACTGACACTAAGCACCCAGCTGTGTGTGAACGGGCCCTGGCAAGGATTGGGAAGCTGGCCGATTTGATGGCCAGCTCTTCCTCAGTGCAGGTAAGGAGGCAGGCACCCTCCGGCCAGTCTGTCTCCCAATCCCTGCCCACCGTGGGCAGCAGCCTGCAGCTTGAGATGCCTGAGGCATTCAGCACGGCTCTGCCCTGGGCGAGGGTCTCGGCTTCTTTCTTTTTCCCATGGTCTTCCCTCCCCAGTGCCCTTTCTGCTGGGAGCCATCTCAGCCCCCACTCCTGTGCAGGACAGCACTGCCCAAGGAGCATGGTGGGAGGCCAGGCGTGGCAGCTCTCCATGCCCTGCTGCCCAGCTCGCTGCTTTGGGAAGGCCCTCCACAGTTCTACCCGTCCTGCCTCCCTTGCCCAGGTCTGGAGGTTGGTTGGAGATGATGACAGCTCTTCCCACCATGGCAATATCCATGGCCGCTTCCTGGGACAGCTGCTGGGACATCTCATTGTTTGCTGGACTAGCAAGATCTGGGAGATCCAGCGTGAGGCTTTGGATGTTCTTCATCACCTCTCCAGATTCATCCAGCAGCAAAAACGTAAGAGAAGCTGTGTTGGGCTGCGTCCCTTCACACACAGACATCTCCTCATAGTCCCGCTTGTTTCCCCGAGTATTGCAGTGGCTTCTTTTTGTACTTGCTGGAGGCTGTCCGGGAAAGCCTGCCCTCTTCCCTCACCTCCTTTGCCCCTCACAGCTGCTTCCCACTGCATCCCAGCTATCGTTTTGCTGCAGAAGCTGAATGCTCACCACAAGTCCGGCACTGTTCTTTGCTGTTCTCCTTCCCACTCTTCTCAGGACCTCTTTGAACGCAGCTCCTCCATGGTCCCCATAGCCAAAGCTGTCATTGACGGTAATCAATTCTGTGTCCTAATGACTCTTCCATGATCCCCTCCTGTTTAGGTATGACATCACCAGGGGATAATCCAGAGCATTCCCAGCGTGGAGGGAAAAGGGAAGCTGGGAACCCCTCCTGGCTTTCTCTGTGCAGCACCAGGAGCATTGCAAAGGTAATGAGCTTCTCCCTTGCTGGGCCTCTTGTCCGTGGCATCAGCAGGAGACTGGTGTGAGCAAAGGGATCCAGAACCAGCGGGCTTGGCATGGTCTCACTGTCCCTGGTCAGAGGGTTGCTGCTGTTTTGGAGCAGGGACCACAGAGGGCTGCACTCCAGTGTCCCAGCAGCAGCTCCAGGCCTCGTGGCCACTGGGAAGCCCTGGTTCTCTGTAGGGCCAGCACACTGTGCCCACAGCCCCACCCCTTCTCCCTCACCCTGGGGCCCTCTCTTCTCATCCTCCACCCTGCAGTGACTGCAGCCCCTGCTGCCAGCTTTCCTGCAGGTACTCTCGCCAGAGCTGCTCTCGCTGCTCAGCTGAGCAGTGCTATCAGGGCACTTGGTGTGACACGTCTTCCCTGCCCTCCTTCCTCCCGCAGGCATTTGGGGAATACCTCCACCCTGCTGATAAGACGGTCATCCTCCTCAAGGCCATCGAGGCCATGAGAGATTCATGTGTATGTGACAAGGAGGAGTTGATCACCATTGTGGATGAGGTCATGACAGAACCTGCCTCCTGGCTGACAGAGGTAAGCAGCCTTTGGCTGCTAGAGCCCTTCCAGGTGCTGTTCCTCCCTACATCAGGCCTTCCCTCACCCAGGTGCCTCAGGCACCTTGAAGCCATTTCATGCCAGCAGAGTAGGATGGGAAGGGCGGCCATTTCAGCAGCAGCTGAGGAAATGGCTGCAGTCTCGTGGCAGCACTGTCCTCACCCGCATGCCCTCCAGGTGCCAATCGTCATGAGCTGCATCTATAACAACATGGAGCACATCAGTGCAGCATCAGCCCGGTGCAGCCTGGACTTGCTGCTTCTAAAGATGGCAGAGCTGTGCCCCGGGGAAGCAATCCTGAGCCTTGTGGATCTCTCTCCAGCATGTGACAGGTACTGACCCCTGCAGCCCTCGTGGGTTTGTTCCATGTGGGGAGAAGGGCCTGGAGGCCCACAGAAAACTACAGGACACCCCTGAGGAGCAGGGCACTGCACCCCACCACTCTCTCCAGCCCTGCTAGGTCAGCCAGGCCTGCAGTAGCCAAAGCTGGCCAAGCCAGACCCGAGCCCCACCACGAGGTTCCTCTCTGCCCCATGGGGAACACAGTCTTAGCCCCCTCCTGCCTGCCCATGCTGGGATCCGGGCACTCCAAGCGAGGGGTCGGGAAGGGCCAGGGCAGCAGGACAGCCTGGCTGCTGCAGGACTGGTCCAGGCTCTGAGTGGTGGCCAATGCAGCCCTGCTGAGAGAGTGCTCTGCGCCTGCAGTGTTGCTCGGGCCATGTTGGAAGTGCTGCTGTCCCAGCCCCTCATCTTGGAGAAGGTCTTGAGGGAGCTGAGCAGCAACGTCGAGTACCTGCAGCTGCGATGGACATTCAACTCCGAGAAAGCAGCAGCTTGCATCGAGCACTTGGTTGTGAGTAACCAGACCAGTCCTTGCTCATGCTCAGGGCTGTGCCTGTCTTTCTGGGAAAACAGGCCCTGCTCTGTCCACTGCTATCTGCCCCCAAATGGTCACCCCCTCTGGGACAGAGGGAAATAAAGCCCCTGTCTGCGCAGGCAGTGCTCTGCTTGCACACGTGGTGCTGGCACAGGCAAGCGTGTGGTGTGCAGCACATGTCCCCCAGGACGGGTTCTCTGTCCCCGGTGCCCTTGCCCTGAGCTGCCAGTGGGGCCCAGGAGCTGCACAGCGCGGGGAGCCCTGCAGGCTTGGCCGGTCTCTCACTGCCGTCTTTGTTTCAGCTGCTGGTCTCCAGCAATGTGACACCAAAAATGTTTGCTGGGGAGTACAATGTGTGTAGGCCCGTGATGGGTCTAAGGCCGGTGCTGCTTTCGGTGGTGCTCAGAGGCCTCATCACACTGTCACAGTTACCTGACACGGTGAGCAGGGCATAGTCAAGTGAAGCCGTGTTGGCTGCCTGGGGCTGGGCAGTGGGTAACGTGGTGGCTTGACCTGGGCTGGGAGTCGGGAGCTGGGGTGATGGCTCCAGATGCCCTTGACATCCCCTCACAGGCCCTGATCCCATCAGTGCACCCATGGGCATGGCCTGCCAGGAGGCTGCTGCAGGGATTCCTGTGCCACTGCCCAGGCAACCGGATGGGAGGCTGGTGCTTAATGGCCAGAGCATTTTGGCCTGGATGGTCTTTCACCACTTCACAAAAAAGAAATTCTGTGCTTCATACAGGCAAGGAAAATGCTGGTCCTGGTGCCAGACTTGATGGACAATCTGCACAGAGGTCACAATGAGAACAATATGAAGATCCTACTTGTTTTCAGAAATGTGATGGGTCATTTGAAGAAGAAGGCCAGCTCCACTGCTCTGCAGCTGGCTGAGAAGCTCCTGAAACTCTTTGATGATGTAAGGCTGCTGTGGGAGCCTGAGCCGCAGTGATGGGCCCTTTGCAAGGACAACTGCCCATCAGCATAAGCCAGCGGCAGCACTTGGGCAGGGCTGTGCCCCTCCTCACACCCCTCTGCTCTCGTGGGGATGGCTTCTGGGCTCTGCAGCCCAGCACAGCTTCTCCCTGATGGGCTGATGCCTCTGGGAGACCTGAGCCCCCTCCCCTCAGCCACGCTGACACCCTTGCTCAGGGAGCGGCTGTTGCTGAAGTCCTCCTATCCTCCTCCCTACCAGGAGTGCAGCCAGGTGCGAGAGCTCTCCATCTGCCTCTTCAAAGACATAATACAGATGGCAGATTGGAAGGACCAGCGGCAGATGCTGAAGAAGGTGCGGAGGAGCCTGGTCCCACTCATGTTGCACATGAGTGACGAGGCTGAGAACGTGGCCAAGGTACAGATTCCAAACCTGAGCAGTGGTGCAGGGAACAGTGTGCTAGTGGCTGGGGCATCAGGGAGGGCCAGAGAAGCTGGCACGGACATTTCCCACACTTGCCTTTCGTGGTCCAGCAGGGCTCAGGAGCAGCCCATGGCTAGCAAGGCATGACCACCAGCGTCCCCAGGGGCTTCCCAGCTGTCCCTGCAGGTGCTAGGGACCAGGGCTTTGGGCCCCAAGCCCTGTCCACAATCTCCCCAATCCTTTTCCCCCTCTGCAGGCCTCTCACGAAGCCCTCTGTGTAGCTGTGAAGTTGCTAAAATGGAAACGGCTCAGTCGCCATGTGGAGGCACACGAGATATGGAGAACTGTGGAGAGCTTGGTGAGGATAAGTCCCAGGCTGGACATGGGGTGCCCTCTGTGCAGTGGTGCCTCGGCTGCCCTGCTCCAGCCCAAAGCCTGCAGGCTGGTGCTGTATCCTCATTCACTGCCCTCAGGCAGAGAGCTCCCAAGGGCTCTTGTCTAGGCCCCTCTCACCTCCCCACCCTCAGGATGTTGCAGGAGACCCATCTGGGCCGTGGCAGTGGCACAGGGGGCTCTCAGGAACTCCAGACCCTTCTCTGCCTGCAGCTGTCTCTGAACCTCAGCCCCACAGGGCTCCTGGCTGGAAGATGCAAATGGCCTGAGGAGCGAGGCGGGGGGGTGTGGGGTGCTGGGAAGAGGGCCTGGCCCAGGTGACTGGAGAGAGTCTGTGTCAGCCCTGTGCCCTTGTGCTCTTTCCAGCTGGAGCAGGACAGGAGCAGGGCTGAAGAATACATGCATCAGAGCCTGCCATACCTGCGGAATGCTCAGGTCACCATGCGAGTGGCAGCCGTGAGGTTCATCGGTGAGCTGCAGCCCCTGGGGTCCCTCTTTTGGCAGCCTGGTCCCAGTCCCATCTGCTGCACTGGCAGCGAGGAGCAGCCCTGTGGCTGCCAGAGCCCTGACTGCCCTGTGCAGGGTCTGTGCAGCCAGGGGCTCTGTGCTTCCCCCTCCCATCCCTGCCCTTGCAGCCGGACTCGGTGGCACCTTGCTCAGTGCCACCCCACCTCGGATCCTGTCCTTCCCTGGGGTCACCCTGCTGAGGGGAGGAAGGGGGTGCAGCCAAACCAGCAGAGCCGGGGCTGTGCTGCCAGGAATGTGCTGGGCGGCAGCAGATCTGATGGAGCTCTCTGCACAGGGCTGGCTGCGCGGTACCTGAAGGACAGCAGCGTGGACATGCTGCAGGAGATCTGTGACAGTGAGTGGGGGCAGTGCTGTGTGTGCCGGGGCTGGTGGGGTAGGGGACAGAGCCTGGGCAGCGTGCTGCCATGCCCTGTCCTGCTCCAGGGAACATCTCGGGGGCATTTGTTGCATTCCTGAGCAGCAGCTTCCAGGTGATCCATTTGTCCTGCCTGTGTCTCCTGACCAGGGAAAGGGATGGCTGGGGCTGGCATGGTCAGGAAAGGATGCCTGCGGGTCTCTGCAGATCGGTGGGTTTCAGCTCTGCTCTCTTTCCTTCTGTTGCAGCCCTCCAGTGTTTGGCCAGAGAAGAGGAATCCCAGGTCTCATCCCTGGCAAGTCAGACAATAAACATCCTGACCGTTCTACGGATGCGGAGAAGTCAGGGATTGATCCCACGCCGTCTGTGCTTCTGGCTCTGAAAAGCCAGGAAGCAGCGAAGCTCTGCTTAACAAAATGGGTCTTTTTGATTAAAGCTCCAACCACAATTCCAAGGTCATGGTGTCCTTCATACGCAGCACGGAAAGGCCCATCAGGAACTGACAGGCAGCGGTTGCGCCCTGGCCGCACGCACTCGCCCGGCCATGGGTGCGAACTGGGGGGTGCTTGGTGAGGAGAAGCCCCAAGCTGGGCATGGGGTGCCCCTTGTGCAGCGGTGCGTCGGCTATCCTGCTCCAGCCCAGAGCACTGTGCATATATAAAGCAGCCCATCCTGTCCCTCCTTTGCCTCTTACAGCTGCTTCCCACAACATCCCAGTTACTGTTTTGCTGTAGAAGCTGAATACTCACCAGAAGTCCAGAACTGTTCTTTGCTGCTCTCCTTCCCTCTCCTCTTGGGACCTCCCAGAACTCAGCTCTTCCGTGGTCCCCACAGCCAAAGCAAACTCTTCCCTACTGATACATCCTGGAGAAAACCTTTCCCCCGAGCCGACTGGGCAAGGCAGAGTGGGAAGGGGAGAATAGCTTCATGGGGCGCTGCAGAGTGGCAGGCCCATGGCAAGCTCCTGGGCATCTGACTGTCCCAGAGTACCGGTAGGAAAACCATCCCAGAGCTCTGATCCGGCGGCAGCGGGTACCGGCGGCGCACGGTCTGTGGCAGGGCTCTGCAGGGACACAATGATCGGTGCCATCGTTAGCAGGAGGAGTATCCGATCCGGTCCTCTCCCTGCGCTCACTGGAGGCAGTAGTGGTGCGACGGGTGCTCTCAGCACAGACAGCGCCAGCGGCCGGGCCGCCGTTATCGGCCGTTTTGCTGCGCGGATGACATAGAAACAGGAGCCGTGTGGGTGGGCGGGACAGCATCGCACACCAGGCCCCCCCTGCGCCCAGCGCTGCTTGCAGCAGCGATTCCAGGCAGGTCAGTGCCACGGCCAGCGCCAGGGGCAGCGCCACGGGCCCGGCAGCGCCATCGCTCTCTAGCGCCATAGCAACGGCCACAAGACTGGAACGTGCTGCGGGAGGCGGAGCACGGCGGAACCTCGACAACTGCCGCGTGCTAGAGCCCGTGTTCCTGTTCTACCGGTATCTCTGTGCCATCCGCCTTCTAGTGACAACCATGTCCCTGTGCCACCCGTGTCCTTATCTCACCCGTGTCCTTATCCCCCCCTCGTCCTTGTGCCACCCATGGGATGCTGCCTGCAGTTTCTACAGCCCTGCTGTGTTCTGCCGGGCAGGGACGATGACACGGATCACATGGAATATGGTTTCTCTGAGCATCTCCTTGGCCACAGCCCCCACGGGCTACCCAGCAGCAGGACCCCCATGCCACGGCCCTGCCGGGGGGACCCTATAGCCCAGCTGAGGAAGGCAGAGGTGTCTGCATGGCCCCCCTGCAGCATCACCTCGACAGAGAGGGACCAGGCTGGCGGGGAGGTCAAAGCCACCACTGCTCCTCAGGGCTGAGCAGGGACCACGACCTGGTCTCCCCACAAGACACAATAGAGCTGATGTGCAGGCTGGCCCTGTGCACCCAGCGCTGCAATAAAGAATATGCGCTTGCTAAATCTCCACATTGAGTCTTAGAGAGTTTTTTTAGCCGGACTTTCGGTCACAGCGCACCAGTTGTCAGCGACGAGGAACAAGGGCTGCTGCCCAGGCCTGAACCGGTGGAGCCCGGGAGCTTCCATGACGCACATGTCACCGCCAGGGCAGGTCAGGGGCACCGCACAGCCCCGGGGCGCTGCCCCTGCCCGGCTCCACGCGGGCCTCGCCGTCTCCCCGCGCCTCCCGGCCGGGGGCCATGCCAGCTCCCCGGCTGCACAACCGGCTCCCACACAGGACTGCCCCCGCCACAGCCAGGTCTCCACACCGGCACCCCTCACGGGCCTCCCCCCGCCCCAGATCGGCCCGTCACTCACGCTCCACTGCGCCATCCCGGGACTTTGGTGCGGTAGCAGCAATCTCGAAGCGCTGCCGCCGCGCCATGCCCACACCACGGCCCCGTCAGGGAAGCAAATCCGATGCGTGGAGTTGAAGATGGACACGACGGCGACCGCGGCTGTCACAGGTACAGGAGAGCGGGAGCGCTCGGGACCGCTCCGCGCTGTCTCCCCATTGGCCGGGGCCGCCCAGCGCTGTCTTGTCATTGGCTGAGGCTGCCTTGCCTTTCCTCCTTTGTGGCCGCCCCTTCACATTTCCCATCTGCTCGTCGCTTTGCAAAGTCCGTCCGGAGGGAAACGGCGTGCGGCGACGGGGGGCGGCCGGAAGCGGCGGCCCTCAGGCTGAGGTGGGGGCGCTCCGCCGGTGAGGGCTGCGGCAGCGGGTGTTGCGGCGTGGCCGGAGCGGAGAGAGGCGGGTGTGCGTGCGAGGGCCGGGCGCAGCCCGGGAGGGAGCGGGGCCGTGTGTGTGTGTGTGTGTGTGTGTGTGTGTGTGTGTGTGTGTGGGAATGGCCGAGCCGGGGTTGGCCGTGTACGAGCTCGGAGGTGTGTGGAGGGTAACTATAGCGGGGAGTATGTTCTGGCGGGTAATGGCCGTGTGGAGGGTAATAACCGTGAGGTGGTTTTGGGGCAAGGGGACGAGAGGTTTGTGTGAGGATCTCCCGCAGAAGGTCGTTCCATGGGTTGGGCGAGCTCAGAGCAGGAATTAATGGTGTGTGCAGAGGGGCAGGTGTAGGGCAGGCACAGGGGTGAGCGGCGGGGAGGCAGCTCCAGCGGCGGTCAGGCACGGGGAGGTTGGAGGTGTTCCATGGGGAATTGCAGGGGGCTGCACGGCAGGTGGAACCGGGTTCCCGGGGTGCTGCAGGTTCCTTGGAGCGCCCCTCAAGGGGTTCGCTGGGGCTGCCGCAGAGCCGCAGGGCTCCCAGCTCTGGTCTTTGGGAGGTTCAGTGTTGCGGGTGGAGGGGTGAACGGCTCGCCCCCAAGATTGTGACCTGAATTGAGGTTTTGGTCTGGCCTTGAAACTGGGTCAAAGCTCTTGTAAGCAGTGTGGCACCTCATGTGTGTGAGCAAGGGTTGTGCTCAGCAGCAAGCGCTTGGAGGTGATTTCCCCCTTGACATGGAGCTTTGTAGCTCCAGAGATCTGCACGTGTTGGGTCTGTGCAAAACTAAGGCCAGTACGATACCCTGGATGTTTCACAGAGACTGTTTCCTTTCAGATGCTTGTACAGCCCAAGTGTTTTCTGCCTTTGCTTGTAACAGAACTCTAAGGAAAACCAGAGTTTCCATAGGACACTCTGGTTAAACTGTTAGCCCGTCTAAACTGTTAGCTTGGACACACAGATGGAGCTTGGCCAGTGCACCCCTGAGAAGGTGAAGGCTCCTTGTAGTGTCTTGTCTTTAGCCAAAGGCTGTTTTCTGCAGAGCCTGGGGAGTAGCTCATGGCCTGAGCCTGCAGGTATGGAATGGCTGGGTTTGTTGTGTTCATTCTGAATTTGTACTGTTAGAATCTGCTCTTGCTAAACCTGTGATCTATTCTAGATTTCAACGTCTCAGTGGACACCTGGAGCTTCTTCTATCCTTGGCTGGTGCCCTTATGGCTGCACAGGTTTTATGTCTATTCTGCAGTTGCTTTTGAGGTCAGCATTTGGATCATCATTCAGTTCTCCACCTCCAAACCCCAAAAGAAGGTAACTAAGCATGTAAGCACTTTGTCTGAGAAGAGCCCAAAAATCTGTATGTGGAAGCGAGTAGTTGCTGGGGAAAGGCACCCTCTGGTGCAGCGAAATGTGCTACTTCACTGGGGGCCTACCTGGGTTGTTGCACATACCAACTGTAGTTCAGTGTTTCTGGTGGTTATAATCCTCAGTCTGGATTGTTTTATGTTTGTGGGTAACTGAAGGCCCTCGTTGCTCTGATGTTAGAACAGAACCCAGCTGAACACTTCCCATTTGTTACTGAGGGAGTGTGTCAGCCTCGGTTGCTCTGTCACTTCAGGCAAATCACTCTGCTTCTGCACAGTGTTTTCACATTTCCTGTGATGTTAATGACAAGGTTGGGGTGGTTTTAGGACAGGAGTGGGATTAGGCAACTCAGCAATTTAAATCCTCCTTGTGCAGGTGAGTGAAGTTCAGCTGCATGAGTTGGGAAGTTCTTGGCTTCAGCTGGAGCCTGTTATCTCCGTGGTGTGCAAGATGAGCATGTTGTAGCATGGCCTAGCTCAGGGAAAACTACTTGTGTGTTTCTCTAGAGGTGGCAGACACTCAAGTGCTTTGTTCCATTTGTGTAGTGCTGAGAGCCTGGTAACAGGACTGGAATTTTCAATGCTTTTGGGTTACCATGGCTTTGAAAAGGGATGGAATGTGGCACAGCGCTTGTTTTGCAGGTTGAAAAACCCACTGGGAATCCTGCTGCTTCTGAAGGGATAGAAGACAAACTAGTCAATGGATGTGCTGCCCTGCTGGCAAAGGAGGTCTGTGTTGCTGGGGTAAAGATTTTCTATGGGTCTCAGGCTTTCTGCTTTGTGAAGAGTTTGACTTGGAAATCAGATCTCTCACCCCCTGTTCATTCAGACACCAAGAAGTACTTGGAGGAATTGAAGGGGTTTAAGCTTCCAGATGGTCAGAGTATGCAGTGGAGGTCTGACTCCTCTGTGTTGCCTCTTATGGGATCAGGTGGGCACATGAGGGAAATGGAGCAATCTGGAGGCAAGAAAGCTGTGCTGAGCTTCAGGCAGTCTGTACTACTGAAATATTTATACTTAAAATACAAATATACTTAAAAACATACACTGAAGAAAGCCCCAGGTTTAAATGCATCTTGAACACATTATACGGGTTATTGGTAGACCGTTCCTTGTTTTTTAGTACTCTTTGCTGAGTGTGAGAGCTAATTTCACTGGTTAGCATAGATGAAGGTCTAATGTTTAACATTCAGATACATTCCTCGCTTTTGATTTTTCTCTGATCTCTTACACAGGCAGGGGAGTTGTTTGAAACCAGTAGTGAGGAGGAGGCTGATGCTCAGGAAGCTGGAGGGACAAATTCTGTCATTGATGTTGAAGATCTTAGCAATATCATGAGCCACATGAAGAAAGCAAAGGTACCACTGTTACAGTGAGTGTGGAACTGTCAGATCTTTATCACTGATCATTTGAATTGATTGAAAGACACTTGCTGGATTTGAATTGGTAGGGTCTAGTTAGAGGGAGAGTAAAATAGGAGCTATTGGAGAACCTGTCCCCAAACAAGAATATACTTGGAGGTGTGTTGGATATACTTACCAGCTAACTGGGACTTGTTTGCTGAGCAAATGCTGCAGTAGTAACCTGTTATTGTCAGTCAGAGGGAAAATGGCTTCCGCTGTTGAGATCTGAATATCCATCTCTGTTGCTGTGATTCACAGTCCAGTGTCTAAACACAAATCCTGTTACTGGATCTGCCCATGGGAGCTTGATCTGACCTGTGCTGAGCCTGGCAAAGAAACCATCATCCTTCTTCATTTCAGGGTGTTGCTGTCTCCCTTCCTGTGTGGTTCTGTTCATGTTTCTTTTTCTGTGTTCAGTCTGCAAACAGAATACATCAAACTCGTTTATCTGGTTAGCACACAGGGAGGAGTGAGGATACACATAGGTACTAGGCTAAGCCTTAGCGTGCTCCTCACACTTTTTGCTGGCTGAGCAGTTGACAGTTGGGATGGGAAGGGTCTGCCCCAGGGTGGACCTGGGATGCCCGTGTTGCCACCTGCTGATTGTTTGCCCCTTAGCAATCTTTCTGTGGTGGGGTCTTTCCTCATGAACCCTTGAGCTGCTCACCACCCCCTTCTCAACAAACCTACCTCCATCTGTAACTGCACCTTCCTTATCTTGCATGCCTCTATGCTGTGGGCTTCTCGCAGCTTTTTCCTGAAACTCCAGGCCTTGGATCACAGGAGGCTGAGTGCTTAGGAGGAGAGCAGGGCATCTCTGTTCCTCACCTTAGGGAGGGAAAAGGAGGAAAAATCCTCCCCGCTGCTTGTAACAAGCTCTGTGAGGAGAGTAGCTCCAGTGACTTGGGGCAAGGCAGGCTGCTGTGTGAGAGCTCCTGCCCCTAATCTTGTATGGACCTGGTGCACTGCAGCTTGCACGGGAAGATGAACCGTTTGGAGGGAGAAGGTATCAATCTCTCCCTGTGTAGTTGTGCTGTGTCTTCTCCTGCCCGCGCGTACTCACCACTAGAGGTCACCAACAAAAAAGGAACTGCATTTTCTATAGCTCCATGCGCTGGGAGCTGAGCGAGGCCAGGGGAAGGAGGTGGTGCTGTCCCGCAGCTCTATGAAAAATCAGACACGGAGTTTTCACTGACTGACAAAATCTGGCATCGCCATGGTCACAGAGTAGTGACAACCAGAACCACACATCGCAGTCCAGCTTAGGAATAAAAAGCAAGCACAGCAATAAAATCCTTCTCGCTCTTAGCTTCTTGCTCTGGTATGAGCCCAGCTGAAGCCAGTGTGGTATGGATTACATATATACAGGTAGTGAAAATTCATCACTGCCTGCGACTTGGGCTGATGCATGATTCAATTAACTACTTTCTCCTTAGTTTGCTCATTAAGCAGTGAGAGGCCTGTATGTTGCGTGTACAAGTTACTACAGAAATGCAAGTTTCTCTGTGTAGATCGGGTTCCTGTGGCTCTGCCCTAAGCAGCCCTTCTAATCTGAGAGACAGGTTCTGCCAAGCACAGACACTCGTCTGCAGCGGTGAGCTGCGGTTTCTGATCTGATGGCAAATGGTTGTTCTGCTGTGACGGCTGGATGATGCCCTCTTGCATCTGCAAATGGTGAAATCCTGAGAGTGCGGGTGTTGTGTGGGACTGGAAGTATACTCTTCCTGTGCATGGAAGTGTCCTGGCCCTTTTGGATATGAGCTGTGGTCAGCTGATGAGACAGGAGGCCCTGGAGCCGTGGATCAGACTTTCTGTGTTGCTGATGCCACTGAGCTGCGCTGCTCTCGTCATGCCCAGGTTTTTGGGTTAGTTTTTGAAGCCTTAAGGGATGTAGTTCTCATTGCTGGCCCCTCTATTCCTGTTCTGCATGGCTGATCGGCCTAGCTGAAATCTACATTTCTGGTTTCATGCTTGTGTAATCAGAGCAGGTAGAGGTGAAGGGGCCCCCAGCGGTGACTTCATGTAAATCCTCAGCAATCCTGAGTGGGGCAGTGGCAGGAGATAGTTCTGTACATACTTCGTGAGGAGCCTGAGCTGATCGCTGTCCTTCATTAGCTGGAGGAGGAATGACTGTATGTGGGTGGTGAATCTCCCGGGGAATGCGCATGTTGACTTCTAGCAGGTTTATGCAAACACTTGAATTGTAAAATGGTCCCATAGGTGCAGGTATTTACTATAATGAAAATAAATGCTGAAGACTTGATATGAAAGAGCGGGATGATCTGCATTTATGAAAGTAATTTATCATGATCAGCCTCTCCTGCTCCCAGGCAGGAGGATTTAGTTGTTTAAGTCTTGGTTTAAGTCACGTCATCACTTTAGTGGCTGTGAGTTTGTGCAATGAGAAGTTTTCTTTTCCGCATGACCAATGTCATCTGTTGTTTTGAAGTAATCCCTCCCAGCACATGCAATGCTTTGGGTTTTTGTAGCTGAACTATCCTCATACAAGTTTGAAGAGAACTTGTGTACTTCAGGATTGAATCACAGGTACTTGATACACAGAGTTACTTGGGTTTGAAATGTGCTCACATTTCAGCACGGATTTTGTGGATGTCAATTAATTTCTCTGCATACAGGAGATGGAATAGCAGGTTCTGCCTGTGCAAGAAGGTTAATTTGAAATGATTTAGGGTCCAGCTTTGATCTCTTCTGCAGGCGTGTAGTGCCTCTAGTGAGAATCACTCGTGGATAAGACAGATGTACAGTCACAGATGGTCAGAATTCCTTGTCGTCCTGCCTTTTATGGGCTGGCAGAGTGAAGCTGTGGAGTGTATCTAATAAATATTTGCTCACATCTCTGCAGGTGATCTTAATTTAATTTTGCATCCACCTCCTGTTGCTTGACTTGATGGAAGTTAAGGCTGAGTTCTGTTCTACTGCTTTTTTCCATATGCTTCATTGCCCTTCACAAAGTATTGTCAAAGGGCTCGAGACAGATGCTGGGTTCTTGCAGTCATTTGGGTCAGGCAGGTGGGTTCAGGGGTTCAAGGTGAATGCCAGAACCTCTCTTCCTGGCAGTTGTAGCTATTCTATGTTCTCCCTTGGGGAACAAATGGATTTTCAATGAGCTTCTGAGGGTGAAGATACACAGTTCAAGGTAACGGTGCCTCTTGCACACTGAGTCTGAGCACAAAAATTGGCACGAGATTGGGTGCCAACAGGAAATTGTTCAAATGTATAAAATGAGAGCTGATACAAAAGTAGATTCCACACTTGGTTTAGCAAATCAGATTCTATGTGGTGGTGACTACAGAGCTGCTAAAAACCAGCCCTTTGTTTGCTGAGTAATTAAACTTTTGGAACTTGCTGCAGGGGATAGAGTTGCAGATGATGCTGATTAGGGTCATGAGCTGGACCCAAACTTTGATGTTAGTGCAGGTAATGCCTGTGGTTTCATGAGGGGAATTGCTGGGCATGAAAGTTCACCAGTGGGTAATAGGACCATGGCCTGAAGGAGGCCTGGAGAGGTCTGAGGCTGCTTCTCTTGGGTGCCTGGTGATCCAAGGCTGTGGTACCAGGTAGGGATGGATGATGCACAGCTAGGTGGGTGAAGGTCTGGGCTTCTCTGCATTTACTACCCTTCTAGCTGCTTGTTTCTAGGCTGAGAACCTGTTCTCCAAATGACTTTTATGCACCAGAGGAAGGCAGTGGCGGTTCTTAGTGAATTTAATAAGTAAGTGGACTTCTACAGTTGTGGCACACTTTCCCTGTCCTCCAAAGTTACTCCCCTGGAATGTATTTATCAGATAAAACGTGAAATCTAATAGGTGGTATGTTTGTGGCCTGCAGGACTACTATTAATCATAGAGACACTGTTTCTTAATGTAGATTATCTCCCACAGCTGGGAGATTGTGATAAACTGGAAAGACAGATCAATCTAGACTTGTTCCCAGGGAATGAAAGGGCTTTATTAACTTTCATATTTATAAACTGCAGGCACGAGTAATAGTGATAATGATACCCTAATTTTGTGTTGATGGGCTAGGAAGCAATCAAATGGCATATTTTGTTGGCACAGTTTTGAGATTAATGTTCTTGTTTTCCCAAACAAAAAGTTTAATGGTGCTGACAGTCACATTTGCAATGTAAATACACAGGAGGGGCTGTGTGAGAGAGCAAGAATGAGATGGGGTTTACAGGAAACAATATATGGTCAAGAAATTTGTTTCCTTCTATGTCTATTTGCCATGGGGGATGTTTCCTGATCCCCTTTGGCACTCTCCCCTAAGAAGCCATTCTTTGGAAGCTGTTCACCACCATTGGGACTGTCCATCACCCCCTCTGTGAGCATGTGCCAGCTGTGCAAGACCAAACCTTGCTGACACTGAGTGAAGAAATTTCTGGTGAAGTTCTATTTACAATGGGGCAGTGAGTGTTAAGGTATAAAGTGCTTAAGGTATAAGGTTTACAGGAAAAAGGGTGGTTTGCAACTGAGTTGCAGGCAGAAACTTTCTTAGAGTCTGCAAGAATTATTCACTGTATTTTAAGCTACCTGCATGAGGCTGGGGTTCTTAACTGTCAGATTTAAAATCAGCTAAAAATGATGTACATGCTTAGAGCTCTCCAAAAACTTCCTATAACTTTTAGTGGGTGAGGGATTCCCATAGGAACAATGTGCTCTTATCTGCAGCAGCTGCTTTGGCTGGGCTTTGACCTTTGCTGCTCTGGCTCAGAATTCAGTGTGAGCTTACATTTTATAACAAGCTTTGATAAATATCCTTTAACTGCTTAGGGACTACTTCTAGCATTAAAATCTGGATTTGTCACAGGGACACTTCACCCTTTCCTTTGAATCTTTCTTCTCTAAACCTTGGCTATTGAAAAGAATTATAATTAATAAATAACATTACAAGAGCTCTTGAGGCTTGCCTTTTCTATATAGGACTTGGGAGTCCCTGATAGATAAGGGGAAAAAAGAAAAATTACTTTAAAGATAACCTCAGGCTGGACATTGTCTTTGACATGTGGTATGATACTGGCTCCCTTGACAAGCATGAGGAAGAGCCCCGGGTGTGAAGCTAAGGCTTTGCTGGCAAAGCAGTTGGTGTAGTCATGTGCATGGAACTGGGCTGTGTCCCCCTTCAGAAAGTGAAGTGCTGAGTTATTTCAAACTTTCTGGCCTGTGATTTTGGAAAGTGGGGCTTTGGGTCGCTGGTTAAATCATGTTTATCTGGATTTTAGTTGTGATTAATGTAGCACAAAATAAAGGAATAAAAATGTGAATATATGGCCCAATTTTCAAATATAAGCGAGGCACTTTGGGTGGAGACAGACACATTATTAGTTTTGTTTCTTTTATTTCCCTTGGGAATCAGTCTTTACGGTGTGTCCAGGGAAGTTTCCCAAATCAAACAAATGTCAACAGAACTGTGCAGCAAATGGAGTTGTGGTTTAAGGACCCCCTGTAAAGCTTTCCCTCCAGCAGAGCAGAGATATTAGAGCTTGGAGAAGCAACCTTTAACCCCACTGCAGCCGTGCAGATGTCTTTTTAGACTTGTGAGCTGGGATTCATTTTATCTGTGAGGATTCTGGCAGACGTTGAACCTACAAGAAAATGGATGTTGGTGGGATCACTTTACCCTGCACAGACATGCAGTGCCCTCGCAGACTGATGTGGTTGGATAGCAGCAGCAGTCTTCCCTCATTCCGTGTCTGCATGAATTTGGGTTTTCAAATGCTGTTGTATATGTCCAAAGACCTCATCACTGACTTTTCAAACAAAAGAAAATGCACAATTCCCCCTGTGGAGGCTGAGCTGCAGGTCTGCTTGAATAGTGTCCTTCTTTTGGCTGGCAGCTAGTCCCTGCTGTCTCAGCATAATGCAAGGGACTTTCTGTTACTCTATAGCATGGGGAGGTGGGTGGGGATGGAGACTTCCTTCCGGCTGATTATTGAAAAGTCACAAAGGTTTCTATTCCAGGAGGAAAAGCCTCGCTTCTGAGAGACCTTCTCAGGGGCTTTCCCCATTTCAAGGACACTTCTTGAAAATGCATGCCATGAGTTTTGCTCTTGAAGACACCTCCTGTGTCAATGCTGGCAGGGTAATGGATTGCCACGATCCCCATTTCTCAGCTGTCGTGCTTTCAACCTTTGGCTGCTTTTTGCTTCAGTCTTTTGTGCTTAACTGGAGTGGGTATGGAGCCTGTGGTTATGTTGACTCTAGTAGCTACTTTTAATAAAGTTTTCTTGGTGTTGGGGTGTTTGCTGGTTCACAGATCACTCAATCCAACGTTCTAGTATTCATCTTTGTGCTCATGTGCAAAAGATATTCATCATGTGCAAATGCTGTGACTGACAGCAGTAAGAGTATCCCGTGCTGTGTAAGACTGGCAGGGTCTTTCATCATGGGCTGAGCAAACTGCAGTGCTGTCACCGTCTGGTTCCACTGGGTTGTGGCAGCCAGAGCTTTGTACCTGGAGCAGGAAGATGCCTACGTGCACTAGCAGGGTGCTTTTCCTCCTCAGTTGTGTTCAGGAGTATCTGTGTGGAAGTCTGCTCCCTGACCTGGTTTTTTCTCGTGTGTTTTAGTCTTGCAGAAGGTTGTTTTGCAAGGAGCCAAGTGCTGTTCCTGTGGGCAGCTTGATGTCTAATCCACTTTCACGAAACCCCCAGGTGGTTCTTGCTTATGGTGCCACTGACAAATGAGCCTGAACTAAGGGACAAGTTGTCAGCTCTCCTCTTGCCACTGCAGTATTGCTTCCAGAGCTCTGTGGGTGTGAACTTCAACTCTTCATTCATGTAATCCATGAACTTTAATATTCCATTTTAACAACTCTGCTGGGAATGTTGTACTAATGTTCCTCGCTGCCAGGCAGGCTTTTTCTGTGACAGCCTTGCCAGCGTTTTCCCTCAGCGCTGGTTCTGTTAGTCCTGGCTCCAGCCCTTGATTATTGTTTTCTCAAAGTTTGTGCCTTTCATTTGTTAAAAGGCCCTGGAGCCTTTTGATGGATGAGACTATAGATCATGAAAAGGCCAGGGGTTCCCTCTTGTTTGGCCTCTGGAAGGTTAAGCAGGAAAGATGTTCAGGCAGAAATGGGATATGCTGGGTGTCATTTTCCTTCTGGGAGTAGAAGCTTCTCGGGAACACGATTTTTCAGCCAAAGCACATCAATGTATTGAGCCATGTGGCTAAAAATTATAAGTTAACTTAGGGAATACTACTTTATGTGTTGTTTAGGTATTCTGTTCTTTTGCGTCCCTGCAATGTTAGTTTGAAGAGTTTGATGTAATAAAATGGAAAACACAGGGATATATTGCGCACCTTGACATCCTGGAGAGACCACATCAAAGAGGAGAAGTGGCAGTTGTATGTCCTGTGGGTCATATTTGGATGTGGCAGCGGATGAGTTTGGCAGGCATATTTGTAGGAAATCTTTTAAAACACTTGAACTGTGATTTGTCAAAGGGGCAGCAACACCTCTGCCTTGGCATAGAGTAACAGAGTGGTTTGTGTTGGAAGGGACTGTAAAGCTCTTCCGGTTCCAACTATGAAAAAAATGGATGCACTCCAGATATAAATACACTTATCATAGAATCAGAGACTGGTTTGGGTTGGAATGGACTTCAAAGCTCATCCAGCTCCAACCCCCTGCCATGGGCAGGGACACCATTCACCAGACCAGGTTGCTCCAAGTCCCATCCAACCTGGCCTTGAACACTGCCAGGGATGGGGCAGCCACAGCTTCTCCAGGCACCCTGTGCCAGTGCCTCAGCACCCTCACAGGGAAGGACTTCTGCCTAAGAGCTCATCTCGGTGTCCCGTCTGTCGGGTTAAAGCCATTCCCCCTTGTCCTGTCCCTACAGGCCCCTGCCCAAAGCCCCTCTTGAGGTTTCCTGTAGCCGCTTTAGGCACTGGGAGCTGCTCTAAGGTCTCCCCTGAGCCTTTTCTTCTCCAGGCTGAACAAGCCCAGAGATCCTTGCTTGTGTCTGTGTCCTGTGCCAAATACCCTCTGCTGTCGACCCATCGAAAATGGGCTTCTGCTGTCCCATACACTATGTGCTGCCTCTGCCTGTATAGCAGTGAAAGGGAAGAGGTGGGGTTTTGCCTTCACCTGTAGAGAAGGTGATCGTAAGTCCTTACAACTGAGGTTCAGTTGCTTTTATTCAGGTGTGCTTCTATGGCAGTTGCAAAAACCCTTCCTGCAGCAGGAGCTGTGCAGAGCCTGGAGGAACCAGGGAATTGGAGTGTATCCCCAGGTTTTCTCATCTGTCTATGTGCTTTCTCATCCTTTGTCATCACAGACCAGAGGATGACTTCTCAGTTTTTTGGTGGTGATGTATTTCCAGGGCCTGAAAACCTGGTTTTTGTCACTGCTTTCTTGATTTGTTATGGAAAGACAGTAATTTGCCTTGGATTTACTGCAGGGCTTTCTGCTAAATGAGAACTTGAGAAGCTTGCTCTGTGCAAAGTTAACTTTGCTCTCACCACTCAACCCCTAAATAATAGATATGACATGTTTATTAAGCAAATAAGTAAAACTCCCAGGGCTGTGAATTCCATTTCCCACAAGAAATACCTGAAGCCAGTCACTTGCCAAACTGAACAAGTCGGGTATTGCAGCTCAGAGAGAAACAAACAATTTTCCTTACATGCTTTCACATCAGGACGGTGTGAGTGTGTGATGGGGAATTATCATCTCTGTGAGGAATAATGATTGTTGAAATGTGGTTTTGCCCTGCCAGTAAGACAATTTTGCATGTTATTCTTATGTTCAGGTGCTTTCCTCAGACATTACTTTAAGAGGCACGACAGGCAAAGCCTTTAAATTCAGACAGACCTTTCCTGTATCTGAAGGCTGTCTTGGGCGGGATGTTTCATTTGTACTTAAGTCAATTGCTGCATTTTTAATATTATGATGGCAGGGGATTGGAACCAGATGCCCTTTAAGGTCCCTTCCAACAAAAACCATTCTATGGTATGATTCTGTGTGTTCCATAATGCAGCTTTTGTTCTTCTGGGGGACTTATCCTGGCATGAGATTGTAGAGCAGACAGGCCAGCATGTGTCCACTTTTAAATCCTGCATAGCATTTTGCTCTGAGTAGCTCACAAATCTGTGCTCAGATGGTGCCTTTCCTTTTCAGTTGAATGACTGAGCCTAGTTCTGGCTTAAATGGTAGCTTGTGGGAGGAGAAGCTCTTTGTTTAATACTTACTAGTTAAAAGACAAAGATTTTATCCCCTTCCTTCCTTCCTTCCTATGTGTGGGCCGGTGCAAACCTCATGAAGTTCAACAAGGCCAAGGGCAAGGTCCTGCCCCTGGGCTGGGCCAATCCCAAGTACAAACACATGCTGGGTGCCTGCTGGATTGAGAGGAGCCCTGAACAGGAGTGCTTGGAGGGCTTGGTTGATAAGAAGCTCCCTGTGACCTGGCAGCATGCACCTGAGCCCAGAACCCCACCGTGTGCTGGGCTGCACCCCCAGAGCATGAGCAGCAGCTCATGGAGGGGATACTCCCCCTCTGCTGTGCTCTGGGGAGACCCCCTCTGCAGTCCTGCATCCAGCTGTGGGGTAATAACACAAGAGGGACTTGGAGCTCTTGGAGAGAGTCCAGAGCAGGCCATGGAGGTGGTCTGGGGGCTGGAGAACCTAGTGGGAGGTGTCCCAGCCTGTGGCAAGGGGTTAGAGCTAGATGAGCTTTGAGGTTGCTTTAAGTCAAACCATTCTGCGATTCTATGATTAATATTTTACTGTTGAAGCATCTTGCTGATAAATAGAGTCTCAAGAAATGAGCTTTTAAACCCAGCAAATGACAGGTGCTTTATAGTGCTGCCTTTCAGGGAAGTTCTGCTCTGTTATAGAAAGCAATGAAATCCTGTCTAAAAATTTAGGAAACAGAGTGAAATGAGGTAGAAGACGGAAACAGCTTGGACCACGTTATGTTACTGGTCATTAGAAAACACCTTCCTGAGCAACCTTCCTGAAACTATAAGCAGAGTTTTATCCAAGATGAGTAGGAAAGGTAATAACCTCTGTCCCTAAATGGTCTACTCTCCTATTTCCTTTTAAAGTGCTTGTTAGCAGCTGTCTTGTCCTTGAACCTCTGATTCTGTGGGGTTGTTTGTTTTGGTTTTGTTTTGTTTTTGTTGGTTGGGTGGTTTTTCTTTTTTCTTCTGGGATACCTTTATTTTCTTAAATTTTGCTCAGATACACAAGAAATCTATGGTTTCCTTTGTGATGCCAACAGTTGGTGGGTAGACTCAAACTGGAAGTGTTTGTATGAACTTCTTGATGTCTTTGGCATGAAGGAGGCTTGAATGGGAGATAACCTCAGTTTTGTGAAAACAAAATGTCCTCAGTTGGCTTTTGGTTGTTGTTTATGCATAACTTCTTTAATATTTCAAAAACAGCCATAAAGGGCCAACAAACTACAAGCTGTATGAAATATCAAAGTAATTATTTACACTTTCATGCTGCTTTGTGCAGATGTGAAACAATAAATACCCATAAAGTCTCAGAAGTGACACACAGCGGGGGATTCACAATTTGTTATGTGCTGGGGTTTGCTTCTCCTGCCTGGAACTCTGCTAATAGGTTATCCTGCATATGGTTTGAAGCAAGCTCCAAGGGCTCAACAGTGTCTATAAAGCAGTGTCTGCTGGAGGCCAAACTTAGGTGGGATGCTGCAGCTCGTGTGTCTGGAGTTGGCTGCTGAGGAACAACCTTTTCCTGCAGGGCTTTTGGTGATGGCTGAAGGTTTGGTGGTTGCACATGGCTGCAGCCTGGAGTGACTCGTGGAGGGCACAACGCTGTAAGCTCCTGGGCTAAGTCATGGTAATGGTGTGGTTTTCTTCCCTGACCTGTCCCAGATAATTGGGACAATAGATTCTTGTCACTCCAGGCAATGGTTTGTTCCCTCTGGTTTGCGCTCTGTGGAGAGATGATGTTATTGTGCAGTCATGAAACACTTGGGCTTAAACCCTGGGGGTCCCACTCACTCTCAGATGAGATTCAAGTTTTCTTAAAATGTCCTAGAGAATGTTATTGAATCAGACTGTTTTGGGTTGGAAGGGACTTTAAAGCTCATCTAGTTCCACCCCACCTACCTTTCACTAGCTCAGGTTGCTCAAAGCTGGTTGCTGTGTTAGTAGAACACATCCACTTGGTTTTTGGTGTGGTGATGGTTATTTTTATTTATTTTTTTAATATATTTCCTGTCTTAAATCACTGAAGGGTCAGAGTCTGCTGGGAAGAGGGATAAAACGCAAATTACATGAATGCAAGAATGAATGCGTGGACACTTTGTGTCAGTTTTGAGCTTAGCGGGTCTGTTTAAAATGTGATGCTTGGATCTAAATCATTGTAATTCCTTGTCTTTAAACAGAGAGAATGTGAGCTCGAGGAAGGAGATGTTGGAATGAGCTTGATTCTAGAGAATGCTGGGAGGAAGGAGGAGAGTGGGAAGTGAGAGATGATAACCCCACCTCTGAGAGAAGCGCTCACAAAACAAGGTGAGGTTCTGCAAAGACCAGATGGTGTCCCAGGCTTTGAAGTCTTAGTGGTAGACTTTTAACAGACCACGTGACAGATGTTGTTCTTTGTTAGAGGTACTGCTCTGGACCCTCAGTTGTGGCAGGCTCTGACCAGAGGCAGGACAGGGCTTAGGCAGGGGCTGTTCGTACCTGATCGTTGCAGGGTAGGAATCTGAAGCTGGGTAACACATCTGAGCGTGATGTACTCTGAGTGTGGTGAGCATATCAGAGTTCAGAGGGTTTAATGTGCTGCTAAGGCAACTTGTGAGAGAAGATGATAGTCTCACATGTCGTGTTATCCGAGAGTGTATGTTCCTCAAAGGCTACTTAAAGATCAGCTGTGCCCCTGCTTTTATTTCAGTTTCAAACTCTGATTGTGTTGCTGAAACTTTATTTCCAGAAAAGAAAGTAGTTCAAATGAGCTTTACTGATTGGATCAGTGGCATTCCAATGAGCTGTAGAGAACTTGATGCCCTTTTTAAAACAAAGGAGGACAGGCTTGAGAAGAGCCAGGCTGAGGGTCCTGCAGTTCAGAAGCCTCAGTTCTGAGTGGCAGAGCCAGGAGAAGGGTGATGGGAGCTTCTGTTCAGCTGGAGACTGAAGGGAGTTTAGTTTATTTTCTTTTGTTTCTTAGGATGAGAGTGTGTGCAGTTTTTCTTGCTTGCTAAATTGATAGTACCTCTCCTGATGCTGCTGAGAACACACTTCTGGTTATCGCAGTGGAGGCGCCTTGCTTCGGAGCTCTGAGGTTCTAGCTACGTCCTGTGTGACTCCAGCAGCTGTGGGATCCCAATGCCTTTGTTCCACAGGATTGGCTTGAGCTTTTGTAGGTGACTGGTGGTGTGTTTGCCCATGGTCATTGTTTTTTTCCGTTAACACAGCTATATATATATGTTTTTATTTTTCCATGTAGCACAGCTATAAAATAAAGAGCCATTCTTTAAATTTGTAGTCTAAAGGTACAAAGTGAAGGCTTGGGAAGGAGTGGCAGTGACTCTCCCTCCTCTTTGTGTCCATAGTGGTGCTGCTGGGATCAGTGGAAAGGTTGTAGGAGGCTGGTTCAGTACATCTTTTCAGCTTCAATTCTGAAGGCTGCACTGTCACAGTTAGACTGCAGCGTGCTGCAGAGCAGCCGCAGCACTCTTACAGCCTTAGATTTCTTATTTATTCATTTATTTAGTTACTAGTGTCTGTTTGATCCAGAAGTCTCATTGTTCTATCTGCCTGCAGGCAGTTCAGGGGACTGGTGATTCTGGCAGGCCTGGAGTGTGCTGCTGGAGACAGGGCTGTCTAGAACTGGGCAGTGGGGAGGGGAGCGTGCTTCTCTGCAGCAAGATCCCTGCTTCAGAGGTTGGAGGGTCAACTGGCTCCATGGAAGGGTGCACCAAGTCCCCTAGGCATCTCGTGTTGCTTTAGCGCACAGGAACCTGAGATGGGCTGTGGAGACAGCCCTGGTTATTCTGTGGTGCAGGGTCTGTGCTGGCTCTGTGTTGTGCCATGGTGGTCACAGGAGCGTTTCACACTGGTTCACTTTCTGACCCAGTCTGTATTGGTTTGGTTTTGGACAGTGAATGAAACTGTGCTTTTCTGATGGTCTGTAGTAGTGGCCATTTGGAGAATGAAAGCAGTGCTGGAGAGAAGGTCACCTTCCTACCATAATGTCTTTGACACAAGGGGAGGTTCCCGAGAGAACTTGTGATGTTCCAGGTACAGGAATTCATTATCCTAAAAATCATAGAATCACAGACTAGTTTGAGTTGGAAGGGACCTTAAAGCTCATCCAGTTCTAACCCCCTGCTACGGGCAGGGACACCTTCCACTAGAAGAATCTAGACTAGAAGAATCCTTCCAGCCAAGTTCCCAAATTAACTGTGAGGGGGAAGAGGAGTGTCATATGTTTCCTTGCAAATAACACAAGACAGGCTTATGTGGCTATAAAAATGAAACAACTCCCTCCTTCCCTCATCACCTTTCCCCCCAAAATAATAAGTGCAACCTAGTCAAAACTGGTTGCTTTAGGTGTTCAGTGTCTTTTCAGGATTATCCCTGAGGGTGTAATTAGCCCAAGAGAAGGAAAAACTAGTCCTAGTGATTCAGGAGAAAGCTGTTCTTGTAAGTTGTAGTTGCATACCAGGAGTTTGCCTTTGAAAAGCATCTCTTCAGACTGTTGTAATGCTCACTATTTGGGTTCACCTTCAGACAAATTTTCTTTCCTGTAGGTAAACTGAATATTGCTTAAACAGTGGTTTTATTTTAGCCCTGGCATTGAATTTGAGCTAAATATAGCCTTACCTATTGGGTTGTGCAGGTGTTAGTTACCTGGCTGCAAATACCTTTATAAACGCTCTGTAATTGTGGCTTTTTAAAGTCATGGCCAATCTTATGTTTGGAGGAAATGCTGATTCCCTTTTCATCCGTGTTCAGTCTTGTATAAAACACAAACACAGCACAAACTATTTAGTGACTCCA
The DNA here is from genome assembly GCF_004027225.2 of Strigops habroptila. Classification (NCBI taxonomy): domain Eukaryota; kingdom Metazoa; phylum Chordata; class Aves; order Psittaciformes; family Psittacidae; genus Strigops; species Strigops habroptila. The sequence goes on along the minus strand of NW_022651054.1, from coordinate 7,380,011 downwards.
AGTAACAAGTATAGCGAGAGAGGCTGACAGAAGTTATTTGGCTGTGTGTTGTATCTGCAGTGATACCATTTTACAGTGTTAATGCTTTAGTAATTTCATCTGTTTAAGTAGATGTCAGGAAATAAACTGAAAATAGAAGCAAACTTTTCCTATTAATGTTTTCTGTGGTGATTAGATACAGCTGAACACGTTTGCATTGGCTTTCTGCAGTTGCTTGTACGTTCTTGAAACAATCCCTGCGGGGCTGGAAGGTGGGGTTTTTTTGCTTGGCCTGGGTAGGGGATTTTGTACATGGTGCAGTTTACCTTTCCAGAGCTCAATCTCCCCTCTGGCAGGTTAAAGCCATTCCCCCTTGTCCTGTCCCTACATCCCTTGTCCAAAGCCCCTCTCCATGTTTCTTGTAGCCCTAAAGAGGCACTAGGAGCTGCTCTAAGGTCTCCCCTTAAGGAGCCTTCTCTTTTCGAGGCTGAATCAGCCCAGCCCTCTCAGCCTGCCTCCAGAGCAGAGCTGCTCCAGCCCTCGCAGCATCTTTGTGGTCTCCTCTGGATTTGCCCCAACAGCTCCACATCCTTCTTGTGACTGTAAAAAGCTGCAGTGTGAATCCATGGTGGTTCCTTCAGTGTCCCCTGTATCAGCTGTCCTTATTTTACGAGTCCAAAATACTATCTCTTATAATTCTTGCTGCTCTAAAGTCAGTACAGCAGCAGCACAAGGACCGTGCTCTGTTGCGGTGGTTGACCACCGTTAGTCTTTACTGCTCTTTCATTTGCCAAATGTTTTCTTGACAGTGATGGTCAGGCTGAAGCCAAGCAAGTGGTGCTGAACACAAAAGCAAAGGCTGGCAGCTGTTGGAGGGGAATCACGGGTTTACTGCAGCTGACTTTTTGAAGTATTTGGTGGTCAAACATCATGTCACACAGTGACCGGCAGTTCCATCATCCCTATTAAGTAGTTGCATTTAGCTCCGGTGAGTCGATTGCTTGCTTACGAGACTCCGAGGACCTGGATTTCTGAAGCTGCTCGTACCATGTATTTCTGACAGGCTTTTTGCTTTGTTCTTTTCTCCTGTAGCACTACTAAATAAAACTGCTTTTCCTGTGGGCAGTGCAATGAGAATGGACTAATGATACCCAGAGACTGACCCCACTGACATTGTATCAGTTAGTCTGTGGTGTCTCTGCTACCAGAGGTACAGTTTTGCTGTGGTCCAGTTGGATTGTTCTGTCTTTCCTGGTTAGGTGAGCCTACAATTTAGCACCAGGGTGTCCAGGATACCTCTATTTTACTTGTATCCGAAGGCAGGTGGTACTAGGAGGCAGCTTGTATCTCAAATAGTTTGGGCTACCTCAATAACCATTTATTTTCATGCTTTGCCTGCATGGATGATATAAAGATATACTTAGATCTATGTTTTTCAGTGTATATGGGCAATCAAGAGGCTTACTTCAGAAAAATATTGAAGACTGGACTTTTCAAGTGCTTACTGACCTTGTTTGTGATTAGGTTTTTAAAAGCACTTGTTGGCTTTTGCTATCCATTCCTTGACTGTGGTTCCAGTGCCTGCAGCTCTGAGCACTTCTGACCACCTAAAACTTGGCTCACTGTGCTGAGCTTCGGGAGTGTCCAGACTTTGGAAGTGAGATCCACTGTGCGAAGACTTTGCAGCAAAGGCTTTGCTGCAGGAGGTATACTTCTGCAGACTGTGTGCTAAAATGTTTGCGTGCTTATTTAAACTGAAGTCTTTAAATATGGCTTTAACCTGACAGGGGATATTGAGATGAGCTCTTAGGCAGAAGTTCTTCCCTGTGAGGGTCGTGAGGCCCTGGCCCAGGATGCCCAGAGAAGCTGTGTCTGCCCCATCCCTGGCAGTGTTCAAGGCCAGGTTGGACGGGGCTTGAAGCAACCTGCTCTAGTGGATGAGCTGGATGAGCTTTAAGGTCCCTTCCAGCCCAAACCGTTCTATGGTTCTGTGATTTTTTTGATCTTTGGGATCCCATATCCTATTTGTAGAGCTGTTAAACTCCAGGTGGCACTAGCAGCTCACAGCTGGGTCAGGGATTAGTAACATTGGTGCAGTCCCTGAAATGTACCACAGCATTCAAATGTTAGCCATGGGAAGACTGAAAATCAGTTTGCAAAATAACAAATGATTCTTAGAAAGCACAGTAAATGTAATGACAGAAACCAGGCAAAATGAAGCTTACTAAACTTTCTTGTACTTCCTTAGAAAATGCCTGTGTAAATAAACAGTGAATACATCATTATACAGGAAGAATCCAGAAGATGCTGAAGTCCCACAGTGTGGAAGCTGCCAAAAGCTGGTACTGAGCTCAATACAATACTAATTCACTGGTGCAGATGGAGCAGCTTATCTGGGGCAGAGTAGCTCGTGAAAGCTTGGTATTGCAGGGTGATTCTTCTCTCATGTAGTTGCTGGAGCTGGTAGAATTACCCCATGTATAATAGAGGAAAATAAGCTTAAATAAAAGAAACGGCCTTACAGTGCCTAAAGAGGCTGGCAAGAAACCTGGAGAGGGGCTTTGGACAAGGGCCTGTAGGGGCAGGACAAAAGGGAATGGCTTTAACCTGCTAAAGGGGAGATTGAGATGAGCTGTTAGGCAGAAATTCTTCCCTGTGAGGGTGCTGAGGCGCTGGCACAGGTTGCCCAGAGAAGCTGTGTCTGCCCCATCCCTGGCAGTGGGAATTGCCAGGTTGGACGGGGCTTGAAGCAACCTGGTCTAGTGGAAGGTGTCCCTGCCCATGGCAGGGGGTTGGAGCTGGATGAGCTTTAAGGTCCCTTCTAACCCAAACTAGTCTCTGATTCTATGATAAGTGCATTTATATCTGGAGTGCATCCATTTTTTTCATAGTTTTGGAAGGGCTTTGGAGTGTATTGGTTTTTAAAATTGAGGTTTTTTAAGCTGGAACAAAATACAAGATATGTTTAGGCAAGGATAAAATTTGCTGTCCTTTCTTCGTAGCATAACGTTCTTCCCAATCAAGGGGACAGTTTATACAAATGGGAATGTGGAGAAAAAAGTATGCCTGGAATGACTGAAAAAAGTCACCCCATAAAACACAAAGAAAAGACCTTGTCTGTAGCAACTTGTTTCTTACTCTTTATGGGTACTTGAAGAGAGTTATGCAAGCTGGCTACTGCCTTCTGCTTGAAAAGTTTCAGCCAAATATGACACCGATGTGCGGGTCTCAAAAGATGTGAAGTTCCTGCAGATTTCTTGAATTTTCCTATAACTAAAGAAGAGAAGCTGAGTTTCTTTCCCTCCTCACTGAATGTTGTGACATCTGAGTTATGACCTATCCTTTTTGGCCAGCTGGTCAGTGTCAGTTGGCAAGGATGAGATTTTAGGCTGGGCAGGCATTTGTTGTCCCCCTGCCCAGCCACCAGGCCAGCCAAAATTGGTAGAAGATGTGAGAGCAGCTGGAGATATGAGGCAGGGCTACTGGAGGGACCCAAAGGTCCTCTGTGGGAGAGTAGGTGATTTTTAGGGGAGAGCCCAGGGTCCTGGCAATGGAGCTGTTGCTTTGGCCCTAGAAGGGCATGTATTTTATGAAACTGGTTCTTCTGTGAGACGGTCTGTTCAAGAGTCCCATCATGTAGCCACAGACTGGTTTGTGTTGGAAGGGACCTTAAAGCTTGTCCAGATCCAACCCCCTGCCACGAGCAGGGACACCTTCCACTAGAGCAGGTTGCTCCAAGCCCCTGTGTCCAACCTGGCCTTGAACACTGCCAGGGATGGGGCAGCCACAGCTTCTCTGGGCACCCTGTGCCAGTGCCTCAGCACCCTCCCAGGGAAGAACTTCTGCCTAAGATTTCATCTCAATCTCCCCTCTGGCAGGTTAAAGCTGTCCCTACAGCCTCTTGTCCAAAGCCCTTCTTGAGGTTTCTTGTAGTCCCTTTAGGCACTGGGAGCTGCTCTAAGGTCTCCCCTTAAGGAGCCTTGTTTTCTCCAGGCTGAACAAGAAATGCTGCTGCAGCAGTCCTGCTATCCTTTCTCATATCCTCTCTACTGGTCTGAGTTCATGGAAGCAAGTCCTTCCACGAATCACAAGCCTTTTGTGCTTTTAAGAGCACTTTCTTAATTTTCAAAACAAGAGAAAACCTAAAATAGGTCTCCATGGGCTTGGCAAAGGTTTCTTGAAGACTGAGCGGTGCTAGGAATGAAACTGGATGATTCTCCATTATGCTTGGGCAATCTGGAAAATTCCACTGCCCAGATTATTCTTCTTTCTATATTTGTATAAAATAGTGATATAGATTGAGCAGATTCCTTTCAACAACAGTATTTCCTGTTTTCTTTTCCTTCCTAATTTTCTAGCTTTATCAGAACATTGTCTTTTGGGGTGGTTCAAGTGCAGCAGTTGTGTTACCATGTTCAAAATGCACCTTACTGGTGATGGGTTACTGCTGTGTGTCAGTGACTTCAGCTCGGGCCCTTTTAAATTGCACTCTTGCAGCAAATTGGGACCTTTTTTCCCTGTAAAGAGTCTCCTAGTGTGAAGTTCCCCTTTCTGCACTGAATTTCAGCTTTAACAAATAATCATTGCTTCAAACAAGACAGCTTATATTTAAGGAGATGGCTTGATAGAACCACACTGATTTGTCAGCTCTATATTACTCGGAAGAAAAGCCTTCTGAAAGTCATTTGAGTTTGTGAAGCACAATGTGGCACCAGATTGACTTTCACCAAACTAATGGTGACTTCACTCTTGGAGGAGGATGGGTAAGTCTTTTTTCTTGTACCTTTTGGGGATTTTTTTCAACCACTGATCTACTTCATCCTTTCATAATTAAATCTTTTGCTCTATGCTTTCAAAGGCTTGTGTTGAAGCAAGCTCTTGGTGGTGTAGAGATCTGAACTGGAAAGTGTTTCTGGGTTTCTTTCTGGACATTTTGCCACACTGGGATAGTCAACAATCCTCAAAAGCAGTTCTCTATGTCTGTCTTACAGATGCGTTACTCTGCAGATTCCATGACAGTGCTTCTGACATGGGCAGTTGTAGAAATTTCATTTATCTTATCTGTTCTGCTTGAAAAATTAAAATAGCATAATTGCTCACACATGCACATAATTCATCCATATTCAGGAGCTTAGAAGGACATGCTAAGTGTATGGCACTGGTAAACTAGCAAAACCAGAATACCTTGATATTCTGGAACATGACATGGGTAGGTAGCCAGCAGTGTCCTGCCTCTGTGGTTGAGAGCGCAGTGCCTTGATGAATTCTTTGAATTTCATTGAAAGGACTTTTAAAGGACATTTTTTTAGGGACTGTTATTTCCAATATAGAGTTGAAATGCTGCAATGCACTTTTGAATGGCCACAGAACTGTTTTGCCCGAGACAAGGGACCAGTCACCATCTATGGTGCTGGCCATCTCTTTGGTTCGAAAGCTGCTCATGGCCTATTAAACTCCAGTTGGATTGTCAGGGCAAGCAATCACCAAACGTTTATCAGCCAGTGTTACTGCCTGATAACACTCCCTTCACCCAAAAGCTTGTCTAAAAGCTTAACTCATGACTTATTATAGTAAATAAAATGACACTTAATTTCGATGAAGTTTGGCAGGCTTCTAGCTCATTCAGAATTTATCATCTAGAGCAGGATCAACTTATATGCAAAATTCAGATTAGACTTTAGTCAGGAGTGGAGCTGATTACTATGAGCCCTTTGAATATTAGGCTGTAGAAATAATAAATGGATTGTGTTTGTCCAGCCCTAATATCTGAAGATGCATCGGGACTGTGAGCAGAGTCCCATCGAGACGACACTCTGTATTGTTTGGAAGGTGTTGTATCCAAATATTCACTTAGAGTCATTGCTCATGAGTAATATGCCTTAAGAGCAGAGAAGTGAACGTGTTCATGGGGAATTCTGGCAGGTGCAGACTTCTGGGCCATTGCTTAGATTTGATTTTTTTCATCATTTCCCCTGGTAGAGCCCCAGTGAAGTTGTGGCAAAGCTGGTGAAAGAAATGAGCTGGCCTGAGCTTTCACAAGGGTTGTTCAGAAGAAGCTACGGTGGGGAAACAGAACTGAGAAGCCCCACAGACTGATTCTTGAGCACATGTCCTCATGTATTTGTTTAGAACTTAGCACTGCTTGGTCTTGCTTAAGCCTTTGTACTTTCTTTTAGCCCAAACTGCTTTGGCTGCCTGTGTTACTAGCCAGCAGTAAAGCAAGTGCTTGAAGAAGGAGGCTCTGCAGAACTGGAAAGACTCTGCTCACTTAGAGCAGGTGTGTAAAAAATATTATGATTGATTTTAATTTACCTAATTTCCAAGTCTGAAAAAGCATGAGGTGGCCAGTGCTCACTGTGGTGGCTTACCAGGGTCACCACACTTTCTACCAGTTGCCTATGTGGTGAAGACCTGAGTTCAACAGCTTCGTACAGTGGGTTTGAGAAGTTCTGCAAGTATGTGCTGTTTCTTCCTGTAACCATAGCTGTGACTCCTGGCAGCAGCAGACAAGATGAGTAAACCCCTTTTCATCAGTAAAGCTGGCTGAAGTTTGTAAGGCTCGGTTTTGATGTCGAATGTGTACAAATTTCTTGGCCTTCAAAGGAAGCTGTGGGTGCTCCACATGGTGGAGGTTGATTTAAGTAACTTAAGAGAAAGTACTGCAGCTTTGGGCTCTGGAGCTTGGCACCTTGCTCAGTTTAGCTGCTTCCTTTCTTCCCTCAAACAACTCGGTAGCAGATCTGGGTGAGCATGTCCTATTTCCAATTTAATTTTAATCTAAACCCCATTTTAAAGCAGCCATATTACTTCTACTGACAAGTGATTTGTAAGAGAATGATCTTCCATGAATACTGTTGCTGGATTCTGAAAAGTGGATAAATAAGGCTGAGGCTGTGCTGGTTGCCATCAGTAAAGAGCCTGCCTTGGGCAGCTGTAGTAGAGGGAGCAGGAATGCAGCACCCTTTCAGGTTTGGCAAAGGTTTCTTGTCAAGAAAACCTGTGAGGACACAAATTTTAGCAGCACATGGAGTTCTCAGTTGAGATTAGACCTTGCTGGACAGGCCTGTTTGCAAAGACATGCTGTAGAAATAAGTAGGACAGACTCAGGGTGGGAGAGATGATGTGGCGCAGCCAAGTGCAGTTGTGTATTTGGCTATCCTTCTGACAAGTGTCGGTCAGAAGTTGCCTCAGGGTCTTCTGGGTCTTATCCAGTCGTAGATAAAGGTGTCCCAAAAAGCATGTGGCTTTGGGGATTACCGCTTCCATGCTAGAAGTGCTGATGTCTTTCTTCAGGAGAGGATTGGATGATCGGCCATATGAAATACCGAGGCTTTTTTGGCTTGCAGCACTTGCTTTCTTCCTTGCAGGATAGGGGGTTATTCATTTAGGAAGGAAAAAGTTGAAATATTGTCCATTCCCACAGAGCTGGATGGGGGGAGGGAGCTCAGGACATAGGAGCAACCTGACACTGATGTCCTCAAAGCCGTGTTTAATGTGGCAATTGGCCCCTTCGCCATCTAACAGGGGGGCCCCACTGCTTGCTCCTGCAGCCCACCTCCCCTATGCTGTCCATACAGTCTCCTGGAGAGTCACCTTAGGGGACTGATCAGGCTAAAATCACCTGTTCCTAATCCCCAGCAAGGGTAGAGCCAGTGTGAGGAGCCATGTGTGTCTTCACACAGTTTAATTTTTAGCTGGTGCAGATCTCACTGTACTTCCTGGCTCAGTGTCCTCGGAGCTGTGGGGGACTTTGGAGCACAGTTGTTCTCCCCTGTGACCTCGCCATGCAAGAGCCACCTGGTGACATGAGCAGGATCACTGTGCTGCTTGCTGTAGGAGATGGAGGCCGGTTCTGCTGAGCAGAAGGCTTTTTTCCCCTGCTAAGTTCATGCTGTTTGGCAGGAAGGAGACTTGATACGTAAAAGTTGATTTTTCTCTTCAAAGTATTAATATTAACATCAGCCTAAAGCAGTTAGTTGAGATGTGCTGGTTTGGGGACAGCCAGGCCATTGATGTATGGGTGCTGCTGTGTGACTGAAAACAGTCAGGCTTCTCAAATCCCTCTTATTTTTATGCTGATTTTTGAAGTGACTTTTAATCCTTCAGACATATTGGTCCCTAAGCACTTTTTTCAAAGAGGAAAATAACCCGACTCAAGCAGTTTGGGTAATAATAGTGCTTAGTGCTTAACGAATGCTGTGGAATTAATCTTCCTGGACCAATAAATTGAAATGAAATTGTGTTGATGTTGGCTGGGGAGCAGGGAAGTGATGTGAAATCAGCTTTCCTCCAGGCACAATGCAGCACCTCCCTCTCTGCAGCTTCACCATGGCCAGTGAAGGTGGAACTGGTGAACCTGTGAAATTTGGTTTCAAGCTGAGCCCTGCGTTTTGGTTCTTTCCCTCTGCCCTCACTGCTGAACCAGATTTTGTCCTCCTGGCTGGTCAGACCTGCCAAGAAGCAGTGGGAATTCAGTCTCCGTGGTTCTGGGGAAGAGTCTGTTCTGCAGTGATGGCTTAGGGATGGGGAGATGCCTCTGGTTCCCTGTCCTGCTTCCTCCGACATGCTGTCCCCCTGGGGTCAGTGAGGTGTCCCACATTGCTGGGCTAGACCTGTTAGTATGCCTTTCTGTCACACAGAGAAGTCTTCTGGCCACCCTCTGTTGATTGAAACAAGACTGAGCAATATAAATACCGCATGAGAAGAAACTGTTTCAAGTTGTCCAAAGTCCTTCGTGCAGCCATGGCCTTTGCTCCCATGTGCTGCCAGAATGAAATGGAGAGTGCTGTGGGTGGGAACTGGGTAGCATCACCTTGGGCCAATGGGGAAGAGCAGCATTGAGAATGTGATGCTTAATAATTTGGTGTACCAATTGGTATGTTTTGTGTTTGAATTATTGCAGGTTAAAATCCATAGTTTGATTATTTTTCTGTTTGTTTCCAGGTTACAAGCTGATTGGGAGCCATTCTGGGGTGAAGCTCTGCTGATGGACAAAGGTAATGATCTCTTTCCTTCTCTCATTTTCTAAATGTAAAGAAAAAAAGTAGACACTCAGGTAGTACAATTTCCAAATGAAATTTAAAAAAAAAAAAAAAAGGTATTAAATGAATAAAACCAAATTTCATCTTCCAAACTGCAGTTTCACATTTCAAGCTATTAAAATCCCACTGCAAAGAGTGAGCATGCAACTGTGGCCAAGAGCTGGGAACATCATTTTCTGTGTTGTTTTTTCCTGTTATTCTGCTGTCTGCTAAAATAACTCCTGCCTCCTGAGATACACAGCAGGAGCAGAACACCACAGAGAGAAGTGGGAAGGTTTCATCACCAGTGTGAGATCCCTGAAACAAAGATACTGCAGTCTGCCGTTCCACTGGAATAGGCTCACAAAGGCATTTGAACTTGTTGTTCTGGGGCTGTGACCACATGCTAGTGGGGACTGGATGGAGCAGCCTTGAGGAGAAGGACTTGGGGGTGTTGTGTGACAAGAAGCTCCCCGTGACCCAGCTTCAGTCTGCTCTTGGGCCCAGAACCCTCCTGTGTGCTGGGCTGTACCGCCAGAGCGTGAGTAACAGATCGAGGGTTATCTTCGGCAAAAGTTCTGCCCTGTGAGGTTGGTAAGGCCCTGGCACAGGTTGCCCAGAGAAGCTATGGCTGCCCCATCCCTGGCAGTGTTCAAGGCCAGGTTGGACACAGGGGCTTGGAGCAACCTGCTCTAGTCGGAGGTGTCCCTGCCTGTGATGGGGGGTTGGAACTGGGTGAGCTTTAAGGTCCCTTCCAACCCAAACCAGTCCATAATTCTATGATGTTACACGTTTGGGGAGTAATGTTGATATAACATTCTAAGGCCTACAGCATTCAGGGGACAATAAACTGTGGCAATCAGCGCCTCATTAAGATGCCAGCACATCCCTAATTCTTGTGCTGTGGCAGGGATGAGTTCCTTGTCTCTTGGCTTGCTTTGCTGCATGATTAACTTTGGTTTTAAAAAGAACTCTTTGAATGGCAATCCCCAAAGTGAGTGGCTGCAGCAAGGGTTTCCATTGAAATGCCTGGTATCAAGGAACTGGTTCATCAGAAGACTTGTTCTCATAAGCAGTTTGAGGAGCCCACAGCTGCATTGTCATGAGTATTTGTGAGACATCCTGAGCCTACTGATGATTCTGCTGTTTACTCTTACGAATATTTCTCTCTTCTATCATTTTTAGCATCAGAGAAGGCCATGAAATGTTTAAAGAAAAACTTGTCAAACTTCATCAATGCTGTAACCAAGAGAGAAAACCAGAGAACCCATTTTTATTATAGAACAGGAATTTAGTGCAGCACTGTAATGCCGTTTCATAAAATAAATAGCAGCTCTGTGTGCTTAGATAGGACCCTACTATTTTTAACTAAAGCAGGAGTTGAATGTAAAGTGCTCTAATAAATTGAGCTGAAATTGGTTACGGGCAGTGGCTTTGACTCAGATACACACCAATATGTGAGTATCTTCAGGAGGTTTGTTTGAGGTTTGTATTGGTAGAAAGCAGGAGCAGGGCTGAAAGGATTAGTTTTGAGTTTAGTGATATCTCAGATTAAAAAGATTGTGTCCTTCATATTCTGGGAAACAGCAGAAAAGCTGCAAATTTTAGAAGGAGTGTTGATTTACCTGTCTTATGAAATTCAGAATACCATAGAATCACAGATGGGTTTGTGTTGGAAGGGACCTTAAAGCTGATCCAGTCCCAACCCCCTGCCACAGGCAGGGACACTTCCCACTAGAGCAGGTTGCTCCAAGCCCCTGTGTCCAGCCTGGCCTTGAACACTGCCAGGGATGGGGCAGCCACAGCTTCTCTGGGCACCCTGTGCCAGTGCCTCACCAGCCTCACAGGGAAGAACTTCTGCCTAAGATCTCATCTCAGTGTCCCCTCTGGCAAGTTAAAGCCATTCCCCCTTGTCCTGTCCCTACAGGCCCCTGTCCAAAGCCCCTCTTGAGGTTTCTCATAGCCCTAAAGAGGCACTGGGAGTTGCTCTAAGGTCTCCCCTTAAGGAGCCTTCTCTTCTCCAGGCTGAACCAGCCCAGCTCTCTCAGCCTGTCTCCAGAGCAGAGCTGCTCCAGCCCTCGCAGCATCTCTGTGGCCTCCTCTGGACTCGCTCCAACAGCTCCACATCCCTCTTGTATTGTTGTTCCTGGAGCTTGATGCAGGACTGGGGGTCCGGGGGAGTGGGGGAGCACAGCCCCTCCCCTTCAGAGAGCTGGTGGATGGTTTGGTGAGGCAGGTTTATAATGTGGCAGCTCCTTTGGAGGACGAGTAGCAAATTGTTCATTTGGATGGTGTTTGCTCCTCAAGGCAGCAGTGGTACTGTGTTGAACTCCTGAGGTGGCTGCATTGAGAGCATGGGGTGGGGAGACACACACGACAACTCCTCACCTTAAATGCTGCAACATCCCTAAGTCACAGTTTTCCCTACAAATGCAGCCTGTCGCTATCAGTTGCTGCTCTCAGCTGGTTTCACTGTTTGTAGTGTCTCTTTAGCTTAATTGTCTAAATGGAAATGTGCAAGTGACCAAATCTTCTAATCAATTAGAGCAAGTGTGGGGACTGGGGCTTCTGACACCCAGTTGCGGCACCGGTGCCAAGCAAACCTGATGTGATTATGTTTTCTGGCTGACCATCTAATGCCCAATCAATTATTGTGGAGAGATGGAAGAGCTAAATATGATTTAAATTAATAGGGTTTATTACCTTTGCATCTGAGGAGGAGGCAAACCAGATAGAGTGGAATATCCTGTACAGAAATTGGTTCATATTTCTTCTTCTGTAACTTTATGAGGTTTATACCTGTACTTGAAGGCTTCAGCTTGTACAGTAGATGACAGCTGAGGCTCTGTTCAGGTGATCTCAGTGAGTGTGTGGCCAAAAGCCAGTGATCACAGTAAGCCCTGCAAAATGAAGATATTGAAAATCAATAATCTCTTGTAGGAGAGGTACTTAATAAGGTCATTAAAAATGAAGAAGAAACTGAAAACCTAGGTTAAAACAAAAGCTTTTTCTCATTAAGTCACTTGACTCCACAGGCCAAATTCTTCATTCAGGGAAATGAAGAATTGGAATGTTATGATATCAAAGGAGTTGATGTGCAGGTTTGTAAAACTTGGAACCTGATCCTGAAAGCTCAGTCTCCTTCCATCTGCAGCCACTATCCTTGTCCTGCTGAGTTAGTATTCCCTTCTCCCAGTGTTTCAATTTGTGGTTTTTTTTTCTGTTTACAGAATTCATATATTGTGCCCCAAAGTTCATTGTTTTCTTCAGATTTGATTTGATTCTTTCCCGGTTTCTGACCTTTGGGACTGTTTGCCTTCCAGGAGCTCTTGAAATAACCCTAGACATGGGGTGGGGGATGGGGCGGTATAGAATATATCTAGTTCATGTCCCATCAGTGATGTTAAAGAAAAGAAGTCTTGGTGCCTTTGAGTGCTGCTCTGCCAGCTCTGTAGTGATCTGAGGCATTTATAAGAGAAAATGGTAACATGGTCCATTGGGTGAGATGGGAGCAGACCCTGGTGACTTGGCTGGGTGTATGTGTCCCAGCTCGCAGGAGCATTGGCACTTTGCTGAGGTGCTGGCAGTGTTGGTGGTGCTCAGTGTTTGTGCAAGATGGGGTCACAGCAGCTGCTTGGTACTATGCAAAAGGGTGAGCTGCTCTGCGTGGTTTTTGGTATGATTTGGTATGACAACAGCTCCACATCCCTCTTGTGTTGTTGCCCCAGAGCTGAATGCAGCACTGCAGGGGATGATGCTCTCTTCTGTGACCAATGCTTAGTACTATGAAGTCTTTCAAGCTACTTTGAGGGAAAGTGCAGCATGGGTATAGAGTATCATCTACTCCAGTGATCAACTGGTTAATGTTGACCCCTGGTTGGGAACATGAAGGGGTGAAAGTGATGGTGGCAGTGATCATGAAAGGACAGAGCGCACTGTTCCCAAGAAGGGATGGTGGGAAAGAGCAAAATGAAACCAAGAGCGTTTGAGAGGCAGACTTCAGTGCACCCTGAGAACCAGTGGGAGCCATCCTAGAGAAGAACAGTTTAAGGGCAAAAGAGTTCAGGAGAACTGGCAGGATTTTAAACTCTGTTTAGGCAGAAGTGCAAATTGCAGCAATAAAAAGCAGAGATATGAAGAATAACAAGAAACCAATCTGCTCTTCTGCAACCTTGTGATCCTCCAGCTGAAAATGAAATGAAGAGCATAAGAGTACAGGGTCATATTAGAAAGGTGAAGGCAAACACACATCCCTGGCAGTGTTAAAGGCCAGGTTGGACACGGGCTTGGAGCAACCTGGGCTAGTGGAATGTGTCCCTGCCCGTGGCAGGGGGTTGGAACTGGATGAGCTTTAAGGTCCCTTCCAACCCAAACCATTCTATGAGCCTGTGATTTCAAGAGGGTATAAAGCAGAAGCTGATTTATGGGAGGTGGATGCACTGCCCCACTAAAGCATACACCTTCTTCACAGAGGTCTGATTGGCTGCCAGGGGCATTCTGGTAATTATGGCTGGTAGATACTGGTAGATCCAAGGTCTGATGGGGATTCCAATAAGGTGGAGGCTGTCTTGCATTCAGGGGAGAGCAGGAGCCAGCTGGGAGCTTCCCAAGCATGTTTCGTGTAGTCTTTCACTGTTCCACGGTGGTGGAGTGCTGTGCAGTCATGGCTTGTCTCTGCAGTATCACATCAAACCTGTTTCACACTTGGGATCTTTAATAAAACGAAAGTGTTCTGGTATGTGTGGGTTGAATTTTTATGCTTGCTTGTGTTATTTGAGAAGGGAAGGAATACTGTGCACAGTTATCTGCTCAAGGAGGGTCACAGAGCCCACAGGGGAATGGGAAGGTGACAGTGGAATTCTGTTTGTACCAGCAATTGTGAAACAATCTCATCAGGCACGAGACATCACTTCCCCCCTGCTCCCCTTTAGAAGGGAAACTGCTTTTTGCCAAATAAGCAGCTTTGTGGACTTGACCTGGTATTTTTATTGAACAGTTCAAATGTGTTAAAAATTCAAGGACTCTTGGGCACTGATGGCTGTCCAGTGTGCATCAAAAGCCTCTGGATTTTCTGCAAACCTTGCCCTATTAAATACACAAGGTACAAGTTATGTAGTTAAACATGTAAGAGATTTATAAATGCGTTTTATAGTTGGTATTCAGGAAATTTTCCATGTTGGGAGACACAAAAAAAAGGGAGGGGAGATTTAAAAAGCAAAGCTGTTTTAGCTTAAAGGATCTTTGAGATGGTAAATTGGTTTGAGTGCAGCATTTGAATCCTTGCTCTTGAGGTAGGTGAAGAAATGTTTGGGCCAGAGGGCTGTTTTTATTTATGCTGGGTCTAGAATTTGTGTGTTTTAGCACTGTCAAAGTGTGGAGCTGCTAGTCTGTCTCACTTGGAGTCTTGATTGTTCAGGGCTTGTTCAGCCTGGAGAAGAGAAGGCTTCCGAGAGACCTTAGAGCAGCTTCGAGTACCTAAAAGGGCTACAAGAATCATTCTGTGATTAATTCCATGCACTGCAGTAAAAATGAGATCTTCTTTGAAGGAACAGAAGAATCTTGGGGACTGTCTATCCTATAGGATAGCCTAGAGGATAGCCCTCTGTCCTGTAAGAACACCTGTGCATGCTTTTAGAGACGTGTCGTCTTCTCCTTTATTGTTGCCAAAGTTTGTACTGTTTTTGAAGATGGTGGTTAACATCACATCGTTCTCTAAGGGTAATGGATGGGGAGCCATCTTGCTGATAGGGAGCTAAGGTGGAACAGTGGGAAGTAGTTTGTTTGATGGATACATTTTCTAGGTAGAGGCTGGTAATTCTCTGCGCCCTTGTGAAGGGCACACACAGAATGGAAACATAATTCAAAGTTATGCAATGGGCAGTGTCTGATAATACAGCCCTGGTTCCACTTCGGGAAAAATGAAAACCCAAACAAAAATGTATGACCTGAACTAGGAAATCCTAAGACTACCTGTGTTTCTTGCTGTAAGAGTAGATAAAACCAGTTCCTTGTCTCCCCAGTCACCCAGGCACTTGTGATGACTGGTACCTGAAGTCACCAACCAGCCTCTCTAGGCAGATGTGCCAGATGATGTTTATTTTTCCCCCAAATTAAAGCACACCACTAGGAGAGCAGCTGGAATCAGCTCTTCAAAGGAGTTGTGCTGATCAAAGGAGGCTTGGCTGTGTGCTCTGCTGAGATCTGAGCTTGGCAGGAGCTGGAAGCTGTACACCATGGCCTCTTGCAAAGTCTTCTCATGTTCTTATGACTCCAAGCTCCTGCACTGTGTTGGACCTGCTGCATGCCCTCCAAAATCTCCCCAGGCTCTGACTTTGCTGACATGCATTGACTGAGGACAGGAGGCTCATCTGCAGGAACAGAGGTTGAGAACTGTGTGTGTTCTCAACCAGAAGTGCAGGAGAGTTCACACACTCCCTGGAATACCCACTAATCCTGTTTAGTTTATCCTTGTCTATCTTCTAATTTGTGTAGTCAAATGATTCCTACAAAACCTCTCTGCAATGTATGTCCCATATGCTGCATTTGCTGTAAACTGCTTTGAGAAAGTGACTCTCAAACTTTACGTGCTGTTGGAATTACTTTCGGTCTGCTTCTAAAGCTGGTACATGGTAATTGTCGTTGTCCAGTCACAAGATGCCGAGTGAGAGAAATTAATTAAATCCCAAACCAACTTAGAGTAGCTTTAGGAAAAGGAAAGTTATCCTTTAATCTCAGTGCGTGGTTGAGATGCTGCTTTCTTCTCAAACGAAGTTCTCATTTAGTACTGTCAAGTTTCTGTGGCATTAACCATTAGTCCTGTCACTTTTTCAGGGCTGAGCCTGGTTGCTTTAACATGCACCAAGCTCTGCTCTGATCACAAACCAGCTTTTCTGTGTGAGGCTGAAGCAATATCCACCAACACCTCTTTTTATCTTGGCTTTGCAGCATAGCATGTAATTTTCTGTACTGCCTGAGCTCTAGCTTCTTGGCAACACGAGGGAGCTGAGGACCTGGTTTCAAACTCAAGGCTTTGGTTTCTTGAAAGCAGACCAATCCCCAATCTGAACCCTCTGATATTATCTGAATACATCAAGGCACATCAAGGAAATGTGAAGTGACTTATTTGGAACAAAATCTTGTTTGTAGTCAGCTGATTTCATATCCAAGCACCTGGCTGGATATAGAATCACAAAATAGTTTGGGTTTGAAGGGACCTTCAAAGGTCATCTTGTCCAACCCCCCTTCAGCTAGATCAAGTTTCCCAGAACCGCATCCAGCCTTGGCCTTGAATGTCTCCAGGGATGGTGCATCCACCACCTCTCTGGGCGACTTGTGCCAGTGTTTTATCACCCTCATTGTACAAAATTTCTTCCTCACATCCAGCCTGAATCTCCCTCTTGTAATTTAAAACCATCACCCCTCATCCTATCGCAACAGGCCCTGCTAAAAAGTCTTTCCCATCTTTCTTATAGGCCCCTTTTAAGAACTGAAAGGCTCCAGTAAGGTCTCCCCGGATCCTTCTCTTCTTCAGGCTGAACAAGCCCAGCTCTCTCAGCCTGTCTCCAGAGCAGAGCTGCTCCAGCCCTCTGATCATTTTTGTGGCTCTCCTCTGAATCCTCTCCAACAGGTCCATGTCTTTCTTGTACTGAGGACTCCAGAAGGAGTATTTGCCTCTCCCCTGCCCTCCCATGGGTACAACACATGTGGCTCAGGTTGGTTAAACCTGCAGACAGCATTTTCACATGGATGCTGCAGTTGAGCTCCTGGTGTTTTCCACTTTGTTCTTGAAATATCTTTCACTGTTCAGGGTGGTGTCATGTACTGGATTTTGTTTTTGAATACATCCTCTGTGGAGTTGCATTTCATGTGATTGCCAGTATGGATTTGGACCTGGTTGTTAGTGCTTTGTGTGGGGAGTGTGCCCAGCTTCCCGGGGAGCTGCTCCCCGTGGGGCTGCAGGACCATGAGGGTCAGGAGCAGACACAGATATACCCTGTTTTTCTTTTTCAAGACACCTACGTCAAGTGGCATTAAACTGGCTTCTATGTTTCTGTCTCAGCATTCAGGCGGCTTCGCTGAGGACTTAGCAATGGCAAGCTTGACTCAAACATTACTAGAAGATTACTTGCAGTAGTTAGCAGGGCATACAAAGCCCCAGGCTCCAAGTGTCTTGGTGTATTGCTGTGCTGTGGGTTCCTGCAGAGCTTGCTTGGTGGACTCTGGCCTTGCCCTGGTGTCCTCTCTCCTTCAGGAGGGCTCCAGCTGGTTTTGCTCAGTCTTCCTTGTGCCAGGGTTTATTAGATACAGATGCATGGTTTGGGAGGGGATGTTAGTTGATTTAGACATGTTTTTCCCCCTATTTGCAGGTGTCTCAGGGGTACAAGCAACTTGCTTTGAGGAAGCAATGACAGCAAAGCATTGTGCACTGCCACTGGTGGGGGAGAGCCCATCGTATACCCGGACATTAACTGGTTTGTGAGGCTCCTGCACCAGCACAGCATCCCTACTTGCCTGGTTACAAATGCATAGTTCCCAGATGAGATTAGGTAAGAGTTGGACAAAATACCTCCCTACTAAAATATTTGAGTGCAGACCTATGTTTTAATTCCATTTTATCATTCATCAGTCAGCTCTGCACTCACAATAAAAAAGCCCACTCGGCATCTATTTGATTTTAACCTTCATCTCCTCGTTCTCTTTCTCATCTCTTTCTACCAGTTTGATTTTCATTTCTATATCTCTTAAAGTGTGATTACTTCTGAAAGGGAAGAGGATGTAATATAGTACCTCTCAGAGGTGCAACGGAAGAAGAGCGAGTGAGCTGTGTGTTGTCCTTGGGGACATGGATGATAACTAGTGCAAGTGTTTCTGACAGCTAGAGCAGGTGACTGAGCTTGTAAATTGCCTTTTTCATTTGTGAGCTTCTCTTGCAGTCTGATCTTTGTTGTAACTCCATGAGGCAGTTTGGATAGGGCTGAGAGCAACCTGCTCTAGTGGAAGGTGTCCCTGCTCGGGGCAGGGGCCTGGAACTGGGTGAGCTTTAAGATTCCTTCCAACCCAAACTCTTCTATGATTCTAAGACCAGCTGTAAGAGTTCAAACCAAAAATCTACTTCCAGTATCTCCAGCAGAACCTGGAGTGCAGGATAAGAAAAGGTGAAAAGCACATACTCCTCTGCCAAAGTGAGATGAGTAGTTTTTAATCTCCCTCTTGGGTGGATTTGAACTAAAAAGCTCAAAACATTTTAATGATCTCTGATGAAAGAGTTTTTACAAATGCAAAGAATCCCTGTGGCAGATGTTTTTTTGCATCCAGGCTGCTTTTAACAAAAACGTAGAATCGCAGACTGGTTTGGGTTGGAAGGGACCTTAAAGCTCAACGAGTTCCAACCCCCTGCTGCAGGCAGGGACACCTTCCACTAGAGCAGGTTGTTCCAAGCCCCATCCAACCTGGCCTTGAATATTGCCAGGGATGGAGCAGCCACAGCTTCTCTGGGCAACCTGTGCCAGTGTCTCCAAACAATCTGAAGCCATCTGAAAATCTGAAGCAATGCAGCAGGGAAACACAGCACATGGTGCGAGGAGTTCGGGAACTCATCATAATGCTATTAAATGCTGCTCCTGAAGTCCAGCCCTGGTGTTAGTGAGCATGTTAGTGGAGCTGAGCACAAGGTGGTTTAGGTTACTTAACTTGTCTTGCCCGCTCTGTGCCCCTCTGTATTAGCACTTTGTGGTGGTACTTCCTTTTCACTTCCTTCTCGTGGTCTGAATTTGTCAGTGAGGGGGGAAGGCAATGCAATTTTTGAGCGAGTAATTATACACTACAAAGGCATTCCAAATGATTGAGTAATTGTGTAATCAAGTTACTTTGTCATGTATTATGTGCCTGAGAGACAGAAATTGCTCTGTCCTAAAAATAGCATTTTAAAAAGAGAGCACACGCTATATTTTGAAGCTGCATTTCTTAGGATCCGCTGAACATTTTTAAAAAGAAACAAAAAAGAAAGCGATAAAATGCTAGTCTTGCTGTCTTAAAAATTGCAACTGAGCTTTGGCTCATCAAAGCAAGTGATTTGCTTAATATGGTAACTGAAGCCTGCACCAAGCTCACTTCTCCATTGTCAGCAGAGGGGAGCTGTAGTCTAAGAGCTAGTCCTAGAATAGGTAACAGGGCCCCTGAGATCCAGCGCTATAATAGGGAGTGGGGTCTGGGGTTTGTGCTCGAGTTGGGAGCGGGGCCCATAGGCTCTGTAGCCCCCTGGCTGGGTCTCCAGCAGGTGCTGCCTGTGCCTTCCTCTCTCCTTCTCCTCCTCTTGTATTTGCACTTCAAGGACTTTTGGACTGTTGGGACTTTGTATTTGAAGGCCAGGTTGGACGGGGCTTGGAGCAACCTGGTCTTGTGGAAGGTGTCCCTGCCCATGGCAGGGGTTTGGAACTGGATGAGCTTTAAGGTCCCTTCCAGCATAAACCATTCTGCGATTCTATGATTCTATGACTCCAGCTTCATCTGTCTCCAGGAACAAACATGTGATAAAGTGAAGGAGATTTTATAGCATATGAGCTCGCATTGAGCAGTTACCTGGCTCTGGTCCTCTTTCTCCTCTTGTTTTTGATGAGTGGCTGTGGAGAAGAGCCCTTGTGTATGTGTTTGCATTTATGAGCATCAATAATTATAGAATCATAGACTGGTTTGGGATGGAAGGGACCTTAAAGCTCATCCAGTTCCAACCCCCTGCCACAGGTAGGGACACCTTCCACTAGAGTAGGTCTCAAAGCCCCATGCTTATTATTGCTCATAAGCAAATGCTCATTTTTATTCTATTGATGTTTCTGTTCTTTATCTCATTGACTAGGCTGTCTCCTGTCTGGCTGGGGAAACCCCACCGTGGCTGGTGGCCTGAGAGCAATTTATTGCTCTTGAGTTGTGCTGAAATCACTCAGTCAGAAATCACTGCCCAAGTTCAGATGTGGTAAATGCAGTGAATTTGATCTCAGCTAGACTGGAAATTACCACCAATAAAGTAGGAGGAATGTTGGAAAATCCATCCTAGTACTATGCAACAATATTTCCTGTTGAGTTCGAAATGTAGCTGTGTTCCAGGAGCACCAGTTTGTGCCCTTTCTCCTCGTTCCCCTTTGGCAGAGCATGCACAAGGTCAACTTGACTCCAGTTCCAGCCACAGCAGAGCCCTGTGGACCACTCCATTTCAGAGCAATATGGGGCAGAAATCCCTCCCTGGGATCTCTTCCAATTCCTTAATTTTCTTCATTGAGTCTGGCTCTTGCCTGTCCTGAGGATTGAGATCTTCAGAGAAGAGGTTACTTTTCTCAGCTCATGTTTTGGAAACGCTCGCTTCACCTTCTGTGAGGCCCCTTTTAGTTAGGCAAATGAAGCATTAAGTAGAGAAATGAGTGTTTTGGCCATGTTCTTTGAAACTGAATACTTCAATCCACTCACTCCTAGAACACTTGATCATTTTGGAGATCGTGGCTTTGGGCTGCCAGGCCAGACAAGCTTCTTTGCAAAACAAGTTGATTTTTTTTTTATTAAAACCTAAAATGTTATATTTGTTCTGGGCTATTTCATTCTTCTAAATACATACAGAAAGAACATGTTCAGATAGATTGTTTGATTGTCCGTGTTAAGTGGATTTTCCTGGATAGCAAGGGCTCTGCTTGATCTCATTCTGGACATTTTTTGTCCCTTTGTCACCATTGGAGTGCAGGGGGTGTTGTATTTTTGGGTGGCACTGTTTGGCAGCTGAGTAATAGTTTCTAATTTCTTCTCATCTTCTCTAAAGAGCCAAATCAAGCTGGGACCGTGGCCTGCTCGTTAACAGACTTCCCAAATAATGCTTGCAAAATGTCCTAAAACTGTGGAGAGTTGAAGAGATATGTGGTACAATTAGGATGCTGTCATTCCATGGGGTGGAAGATGCCATGAGGAGTGGATGTGTGTTACACTCACTGGCTTGATCAGTCTTCTCTGTGACAAGGGAGCTCGTTTTAGGTTGTTCCTCTAAATGTCCTTCATTATCCCTTTGCTAGTGGGCTGCAGTGGTGCTGCTTCTCCTTTTTACCCTTGGGGTTTACAGAAGGGATTAGACTCAACCCAGGCTGTTCACACTCCAGAGGAGGTTTAATCTTTTTAGAAGTTCCTGCTGTTGGGCTCACAGGTGCTGTGCTCACTGGCATTATGTGACCAGAAAGACTATACTGCAGGATTTATATGAAATAAGAGCCTTGGAAGTGGAAGGAGAACATGTTGGGGGATTGTGCTTGGCTTTATTTTCTAAACAGCTTTGATTTCCCTTCCAAAAATTGACTGATGCCAGCTGCAGGCCAGGTGTGAGTTCGGTGTGTCCAGCAGTAGAAAGTGGCTGAATTATGGCTGCATTTCTTTTGAATGGGATTATTTCTCCATCAGCCAGAGCAAATAGAACTTGGGAAAGGGGCTTTATGGTAACTATAGGAAGAAGCAGAGCCTTTCAGTGCCTCATGCTAACCCCTGGCAGCCTGCTTTGGGAAGCCTTTCTGCATGTGTTACAGCTACACTGGAGTGAAATATGTTCTAGTTCAGTAAGGAAAAGATAATTGAAACATCAGCCAAGGCCTCTGTATGTGATGTTCTTAGCTTTGGAGTGTATTTGTTGAAAGTAAGTTGTAATGTCTTGCTATTAAGATAATGGTCACTGGGTGGAGAAGAACCACTGGACTTGGATAGTTTTCCTTGTAAATACTGGATAGTTCCTGTCGCTACTGGAGCAGCAGAACAGCTTGTTTGGAAATGCTGTATTTTATGTGTGCTTTGGTAGGAGAACACAAATTCAGCTAGCAGTGATGTCTGAAAACAATTGCCTTCTCCTTTTTATTTCCAAGGAACCTTGAGCCAGTAATGCAGCTGTATGTCAGTATGGATGCCAGCACCAAAGAGAGCCTGAAGAGAATTGATCCGCCCCTCTTCAAGGATTTCTGGCAGAGGTTTCTGCACAGTTTAAAGGCCTTGTCTGAAAAGGTACCCAGTAAAGTATGTGCTTTTAAATATTCTTTCTTCTGGACCTTATCCACTCGGTACAAAAGGAGAAGACTTGACAGGCTTAAGCTGGACCGTGGAGTCGGTTCTGTGTGTATGTGAAGCATATTTACATGTTTTTTACATCGAAGTGTATAAGTCCAGCATGTTTGTCATAAATCCCCGTGTGGCTCTTAGCACTGGTTCTCAAAGGGTGCAGTGGATAAAGGACTTGACAGTGTGTGCGCTGGAGTTCAATAGCTCCAATTGCCCTCCTGCTACATAGAAATCTGCTTATTTCTGGAAGATTTACCCAAAATAGTAGATCTGAGTGTAACAGCAAAGGTGACCTTTACCCTGTCAGTGGTTTGTAGTAGTTGGTGTCTGTTGGAGACAGGTGAGTAGTGACCTGAAGACCGATGGGATCACAGCTGCTGCTGTCAGCTCAGAACGTAGTCTACCATTTAACAAGTTTTGTAGTAATTAATGAAGCACTCGTGGTCCCAGCATCACATTAATTGAGAAGAACAGTGCTTCATGAGGATGTCTTCCCTGTGTTATTTACTGATACGTAAGATGGAAGCAAGTATTTTTGTTTACTGATTTGGCAGAAGTTGACATGATGCCTGCTGAGATGAACAGACAAGAGAGACTATTTCATTTGAATAATGAGATTTTCTACCTCCTGCCAGAGATGACAGTGGTGGACCATTTTCTGCCAAATCTACATTAGTAGACCTGGGAGGCTCAGTGTAATTGTGTGACACTTTCTCCTGCAAATGCTGTGAGTAGCTTTATCAAGCTGCCTGCGTGCAAGTGCTGGCTGATCTTGTTAAGCAACATCTCAGGACAAACTCTGAGCTTACTGAAATCAGGTACAAACTTACCAAGTTCTCTGTGTGAGTAGAGGAGGCTGTGGAAAGACAAGGAGCTAAATATTGAAGGCAAAAATATTGAAAAAGTCTTTTGGGAACTTGCTTTTGCCCACCATTTCTTCTGTCTCTCTTGACCTTGGATAGATACAGTTCATTCATTGCTGTGTGTTGTCAGAAATTCCCTTGCAAAGAATTGAAAGTATTGGCGAGTCTGTCCATACAGCTAAAAATACTCTGGTCAAGGTGAAGAGGAGAGGAAAGAGAAACTCAACTAGAAGGTGCCTTTTCTCCTCAAAGCAACTGCACTTTGAAGGGTCCTTGAAACACTAATAGCAAAAGAGCCCATGAATAGTTGCTCCAGTTGGTTTGCTCTGCTCAGCTGCACATTGCATCATCACACATGGGGGACAGAAAGAAGCTGCTGTGTGCTAGGTTTTTCTCTTAATGTTATGCATGATTCTGGTACTCAGAAATTATCTTGAACTGCTTCTGGGCAGAAGCATGTTTCTGTTTTCCTCCAGAGCACATTGCTTGGTGTTCACATGAGATGTTAAGCACTGTTCATGAGGACTGTGATAAATGAAAGGTGGTGAAAGCTGATGCTTCTTGAGAAATGCACCTCCTGCTTCAGAATAGGTGGGGAAGTGTTCATGCACTGTGTTGGGAAAGTGATGCTAATGTATCTGGAAACAAAATACAAGTGCCATATTTTCACACTTCCTGACAAACCATCCGGACATACTCAGTTCTCCTGAGACCGAGACAAGCTGGCACTGCAGCTGATATGAGTCACTGCTAATAAGAATCATGGAGAGGTTTGATCTCTGCACATTTAACAAATAAAAATGGACAAAGAGAGTTTTTAAAAGCACAAGTTGTACCTTGCTGGGCTTGCCTTTGTAGTGGTTGGCAAGTGCTGTTCCTACACAGCTACCCTGCTTGCTTGTGTGTCTCCTGTGGCTCCATGCTTGGTGCTGCAGGGGTAGGTGGTTAAAGACAGGTTCTACTGCAAGATGTTGGTAATAGAAACAGACAAGTGGGAGAAAGGAACAGGAGAGGACATGCTTCTACGTGAGAAAAGAATAAGGATGTCCTCCTTGGACATCTTCCTACCACCCAAAAGCAGGTTGATTCTTGTTAGGAATAGAAATGGAAGGACCTGGACAAAGAGATAGGGTTCAAATCTCATGCCTTAGTGAAGTAGTTAAACTGATAATGGATTTCAGGGTTTTAACTGAAGTTCTGCACAAAGTTCTTGAGCCTTTAGTAAAGGAGTGAATTTAATAATGAATTGTTCCCAGTATGATTTGACAGCATCATGCAGCATGTTGGTGATAAGTTGCTACAGCATTTTCAAAGGAAGTTCAGGAATAAAAGATAAAATATTTTTGTGATATTTCTTTCTGCAGCAAACAGCAAGAAACCTCCTCTTTGTCCACTACTATTTGGAGCAAGTTTTATCCTTTCCAGAGTGATTCTCATTGAGATGATCTTTGTGTTAAATTTTCTATGCTGTGAAATGTTTTTTTGAGAGAGAAGGTTTTGTTAAACATCAAGTAGACTCCCAGAAGGCTCCACTTGTTTCTTGTCAGGTGTCTTCTGCCTTCCAAATTAAATTGAGAGGAAAAAGAAAGACATTAACATGCGCAATTCAGAATGTGCCCTTTCCAAACGTCATCACGTCTGAGAAGTCTTGTCTCATCCTCTGACAGCCTTGAGTTCATAAGAATGATTGAGAGGTGACTTGGCTCGAGTGCCTGGAGGAAGCACTGAGGGTGGGAGCCCTTATTCTCCTCATAAGGATGAGAACTGTTCCAGTGGCATTTCTTCCAGCCATTGCTGCTTCATAATGCTATATCCGAATGAGAAATGAGGTACAAATTAATAATGAGGGTCGAGAAGCTCAGGAGGGAGGAGTTAGATTTAACATCCCTGGAAGTTTTATGGTCAAGTTGATCATGCTTTTCAAAAATACCATTAACCAAAAGTGGTGTCTGAGCAAGGAAACAAGGAACTGATGTTGTGTGAGCTGTCGCCCACAAGCAGTCAGACTTGTGATCCATTTGTGTTCTGACTTTGTGCAGTTTCCCTCAGTGTTACTAGATCAGACTCTGTATGTTGACAAACTTTGAAAACTATTGTTCTTGTTGACCATAAATCACCATGTGTTTTCCCAAGCAATAGGGATGTTGACTGAGACAAATGGGAATCTCCCACTGAGTTGCTGATGAATGAAGCGGGGATGCAGTGACCCAGTATGGTGAACGTGCTTACAGATTTCTACCCAAGCACTCTGAAAATAACTGTAGAAAGATGGTGATGGACATAGCAGCAGAACTTTGATATGCTTGAGAAGTGGGCTGGGGGAGACTGGATGGGCAGGGGCCTGTAGGGACAGGACAAGGGGAATGGCTTTAACCTGCCAGAGGGGAGATTGAGATGAGATCTGAGGCAGAAGTTCTTCCTTGTGAGGGTGCTGAGGCACTGCACAGGGTGCCCAGAGGAGCTGTGGCTACCCCATCCCTGGCGGTGTTCAAGGCCAGGTTGCATGGGGCTTGGAGCAACCTGGTCTAGTGGAAGGTGTCCCTGCCTGTGGCAGGGGGTTGGAACTGTATGAGCTTTAGGGTCCCTTCTAACCCAAACCATTCTATGATTCTATGAACATGCCCCTTTTGTGGTTCAACATTACATTGCAACAACTCTGAGCCTGCTTTTTTCTACCTTTTGGGACAATAAGACAGCTCTTGAAGCAAGTGGCTGCTGGTCCATGTGCAGTCATGGTTTAGTCCCTGATGTGGCTCATGTGCTCTGAGGAGCACTCTTCCAACCTTGACGTGGTATCACCTCTTCTGTCTGTATCTTCTTGACTTAATCATGATAAATCCTGTACCTTGTAGTACTTGCTGTGCTGCCAGACACCAAATAGGCATTGCTGAACTGCTCTACCTTTCAGGGGATAGGTGCCAATGTTCTCTCAAACATATTGGAGCTACACACAAAGCAAATGGGGGAGGAGACCCTTCAGGTTAATAGTTGTTATGGCGCTGCAGGAACTGATGATGAAGCAGAACCTGATCTGTCCTGTCCTTCCTGGAGGGTCACAAAAACACAGAAGAAACAGCTTATTGCTATATTGGCGCTTTCTGGAGTTCACTTAGGCTTGTGTCTTTAGATATCATATACAACTATTGCTTTAGATCATGGGCAAAACTTTGCCCTCAATCCTTTTCTACTTCAGGGGAATTAAGATGCCCCATCCCTGGCAGTGTTCAAGGCCAGGTTGGACGGGGCTTGGAGCAACCTGCTCTAGTGGAAGGTGTCCCTGCCCATGGCAGGGGGTTGGAACTGGATGAGCTTTAAGTACCTTCCAACCCAAACCAGTTGGTGATTTCATATCACACCGTCCTCATAAAGCTGGCCAGAAAGGAGAATTCTTAGCTCTGCTTGTCCTGGGATATCACATATTTGACTGTGCATGGTATGGTACCTCTACTTCTTGCTGGAAGGTGCCTGAGATGGTTTGTCCAGAGAAAGGCACAAAATAAACCCATCTCCTGCTACCATCCTCCAGTTCTGCATTAGCTTGCTGCATACAGGTAGTTTCTCTTCCGTTGCTGGCAGATGAAGACACCAGTTGCATATTTAAACACTCTCAGACTTGCATCTGGTGCTATTTACTTCAGTTTTCGTGGGTTTTTTTGTTCTCCAACGTGATCCTTTCCTCAAAGTTACCCTGGGCTTCTGTGTGATTACAAACACAGTGTGAATATGTGGAATTACATCTTAAGGATGTTTTAGTGCTTATTGTATGATCTATGAGAGTAACAATTGCTTTTTGGAAAGAAAACATTTGATTTGCATGGAGGTTATTTATGTGGTTACTGAGGGGGAGCTGGTTTTTTGAGCCTGGTCTGATGCTTCTGAGCTAAGTGACTTTTTAAGGAGAGATTAAATGTAAAATCTGCAACAGATGTTAGAATCAGTAATCAATTTTGCCACTAGAAATATGGAAGAATTTGACTCTTCTTGCACAGCAACTGCTCTCCACCAGCTGTGTGCTTGTTTTAATGGTTTTGCTAATGAGACTTCTGGTGTAAGGCTTTTGAAAGGCAATATGATGAGTGTTACAAAGGTACAGTGGTTAATATTAAGTTATTGTCTCTGAAATATATCATCTTCTTTCAGTTTAGCTTACAGCAAGCAGCAATCCAAATGAGGCTTCAGCGAGATTCTTGGCTGCAGAGGAAGTGAAATCTTATTTCTTCTGTCTGTTCCAGTACCTCTGAGTTTTCTTGCAGGCAAGAAAAGGAGAAAAATGTTCATAAACACACTTTACAATCAAAATGATCCGTTATTCTAAGCTTCTGGTTGTTACTGTGTGTCTTATAAAAAGAGGAATGTGAAGCTGGGGGAGGGGAAGCAAGGTGTGTCTTGCCACTGGTGAGCCTGAGGCAGAGGTGAGAGTAAATCCATGTTGTCTTAGTCCTTGTCCAATGCTTTGTCTGTTACTATAGGACCACAGACTGGTTTGGGTTGGAGGGGACCTTAAATCTCATCCAGTTCCAACCCCCTGCCATGGGCAGGGACACCTTCCACTAGACCAGGTTGCTCCATCATAGTCTTGAACACAGCCAAGTCCTGCATTTTCTCCTTGGATGAAACTGCTGTTAGATTTGCCAGTGTAAGAAATACAGGAATGTCACATGGAGTCAGAGTCTCCTCTGAAGCTGTTGAATTGCTGGAGCATCTTTAGTATGAATTTATGGAGTTTATTGTCTTGTACATACTTGAATGCAGAAAGCTGTGAATTAATAACGGTACCAAAGGTTGAAGCAAACTAGCAAGTCAAAGGTGAGTTTTCATTATTGGTTTTTTACACAATCAAGGCCTTTTTGATGGGTTCTGCAGCTTCTGTCCAATTTGTTCAGCCATTTCTAAGTGTAGTAATCATGTGCAATTCTTGTGCTGACTGATTTGGGCATCTCCCTTTCTTGTTATCCCAGAAGAGCTCTTGGCTACTCATCTGTTTGGATGATGGAGGAACTGATACTAGATGCATTGTAAATTATCTCCTCTAACTCCTTAGTTTGAAAACCAGAGGAGCATAGAGAGTGTAGGTGGTGGTGAGCCCTGGAACTGGAGGGTTGATGATCCATAGTGGTAATGAAACTGTTTAGACTGTCGAAATGTGCATCTGCTTCACTGCATCTGTTTCATTCTGGCTTTCTGTTGAAATTTGCTTAACCATCTTGAGGAGCCTTATCTCCCTGTAGGACGCTTCTGAAGAGTCCAACTTTCTGTGAAAGTGGGAGGATCTGATGGCTTTTCATAGAGATGAGGGCTCTAAAAGGATGCTTTAATTTGAGACATCAGAGTTTCAGGTAATGTCAAGCATAACTGCCCAAGGCAGGCTCCTCAAGTGGGAGTACAAGTTGCATCCAGAGACACTTAAGACTTTTTAAAACTCTTTGTTGTGATTTTCTTTTTGTAAGAAGCAATGTATTTTTTGAATCCATATGTCAGGCTCAGGGAGACCTTTGAAATAATCAAGATTATTCCTCTGATACAAATGGGACTCAGACTCCTTTGCAGAAGGTGAAGATGGTGCAGCATTGCTACCTTCTTCGTTGGGCCTTTGTTAGGCAGCTTCCTGCCAACGGCTCTGGCTGTGCCGGCAGTTGACCAAATAGAAAGTTGCCATTTTTGTTGCATTGAGCAAATCCTTCTGATTCTGCTCTAAATTCTCCATTTTCTTGCATTGCTTCTGTTGTAGTTGTCTGTAGGGAACAGACTTATGAATCTGATGGAGAAATACCACACTTCGAGTGAGGTGGGAACAGCAGGACACTGCCACGGTGGCAAGGGAGAGCTCTAATGTTGTGTGTGATGCTTCAAGAGTGTCCCATCAGCTGGCTTCCAGAGATGCCCAGTTACTTCGTGTTCATGTTAGATGTTAGGAAGAAATTCCTTAGATGTTGGGCAAGAAGTTCTTCCCTGAGAGGATGGTGAGGCCCTGGCACAGATTGGAGCTTGACTATTTAATAGGATGGGCAGTTAAAAGGTTAAATCTTATTTACCATTCCAGAATGTTTGTTGCTTTAGAGCCTAGCTCCTGAGTTAGAGCTTTACAAGACCAGTAGGCTTGCAAGAATTGCTTAATCAATAAGGAAGAAATTTATTTCAGACTCCTTGTTTATATTGTTCCTTGTTAAATGAAATGGCCAGGATTTTCAGCAAATCCTGGTGGGGGTTTTCAGTTCTATTTTTAGATGATTTGGACAAAACACAGAAGAAAAATACTATAAATCCTTTGCTTCGTAGCCTGTGAGAGTGATTTTTAAGGAGGTAATTATGTTTTTATGGCAGATTAATCCCTGCTTTCATCGTTGAACTCTTGAAGTTGTGTATGCTGGTTTGCTGTTTCCCAAGATAAGGAGTGTCACTTTATTCTCTTAAATCCAATAGCCCCTTCCCTGGTGTGTGTTGAGCTGTGTGCCATGCTGTGCCGTGTGGTTGGTCACACATCCATCATTCCGGCATCGCTGGGTGCTGCTGTCTGTGAGTTACACCCATGCAGGTGCTGACACCTTGTCAAATCATGGATTCTCTTTTTACCTTACAGACATGAAGCCTCTTGGTTTTTCATCATCTTATAAGTGCTCACTCAGACCATTGTTGTTGCAGGGTTATTTAATATGCAGTTTAGTTTTCCCGTTGCCGAGCAAAAAGCACTGATTTTGAGGAATGTTCTTTTAGAACCCTGCAAAATTCAGTGGGATGTTGTTTTCCTGTCTGAGATTTCCAACTATAGAGGTCCCTAAGGAAGCATCCAAGTCTTTGGCTGTGTGTGTAAATAACTGCTGGGGTGGCTTAAAAATACCGAACACCTGGCAGCTGACATGGGAGAGACTGGATCCTCCATTGGCTTTGAAAGGAGTTGAGTGAATGGTCAGTTCATTCTTTAGCCAGAAGTGTTTGGCTGAACCTGGCCTCTGTCTTTAAACATGCTCTTATCCCTCACCTTCTTTCTTTTGCATATATGAATGCCATTCAAGTTTCTCTTTAAGTTCCCAACTTTGTGTGTTAAGAATTGGGCCACGGAGATGCTGTGAGGGCTGGTGCAGCTCTGCTCTGGAGCCAGGCTGAGAGCACTGGGCTGGTTCAGCCTGGAGAAGAGAAGGCTCCTTAAGGGGAGACCTTAGAGCAGCTCCCAGTGCCTAAAGGGGCTACAGGAAACCTGGAGAGGGGCTTCGGACAAGGGCCTGTAGGGACAGGACAAGGGGAATGGCTTTAACTTGCCAGAGGGGAGATTGAGATGAGCTCTTAGGCAGAAGTTCTTCCCTGTGAGGGTGCTGAGGCACTGGCACAGGGTGCCCAGAGAAGCTGTGGCTGCCCCATCCCTGGCAGTGTTCAAGGCCAGGTTGGACGGGGCTTGGAGCAACCTGCTCTAGTGGGAGGTGTCCCTGCTCGTGGCAGGGGGTTGGAACTGTATGAGCTTTAGGGTCCCTTCCAACCCAAACATTCGGTGATTCTATGATTTGAGGCAAACTTTCCTCCTTCTCTTGGACTCCCCTCCTCATCTGTAGCTTGTTCTTAATATTGTCCTTCTGTTGACTTCCTTGCACTGCCAGGGTTACGAATGTGCTATTAAGTGACGTGTTTGAAATGATGCCTCTCCAGTACCACCCACCAGGTACCCTCATTATTGGTCAAGCAGCCGAGCCTGAGATGTAGGGCTATGGAGCTAAAGGGACACACCAGCGTGGAGCTGTAGCTGGGACATTTTGTGAAGTGTAAAATGAAAGAAGGGTGTGGGAAGCCCTAGAGGGTGGTTTCAGCTCTTCCCCATCACAAGACTGGCTCTGAATGCCTCTTCTCTTTCCGACACATGATCAGATGCAAGTATGTCTACCCCATCCTGCGACATAGCACACAAAGTACTGGCCTAGATGAAAGTAGAGGTGCCTGCTCAGCTTAGAGATTAATCAGTTTTATGGGCAGATGAAAGCAAGGCAGTGATTCTCCTGGATTTTGCAGGAGATGTCTTGCAGATGGGATGGAGCCAGGGTGGCCAAGCAGGTCAGCTGCTGGCTGAGTTCCTGTGCTCCTCCTCACTTTGTGATGAAGAGGAGCAGCTGGAGTTGGACAAAGTGCTTGTCACTTGGTACCTGCATGGCAGGTCCCTGCTGCTGTGGCAGCTGCTGCTCCAATCCGTGTGACTGTTGCTGTGCTTAATTGGAGATGCCCATGCAGCAAAGGTCCTGATCCTGCCTCTATGTGGGAGCCTTCACAAGAGCATCCCCTGTCAAGCTTATGGTGTAAGTCCTTTCAAAGTCAGTGGGTCCTGGGCACAAACTTGGAGCCTTGCTGAAGGCTTTTATCCTGCTGAAAGGGCTTTTTAGTTTCAGGAGTTCACTTTCTGCTCGGCTTTGAGGCTGTTGTGATGACTGGCTCTGGGCTCTGTGAGAGCACTACCCAGCCTTGCGCTAATGCTTTTTCTGGCTATTTGGTGTTCAACATACTCTATTTCTCCAGGAAATGAAATATTGTTTGTCTGTGTGGTCTGTTTAACAACAGGCTTGAAGTGGGTTTTTTTGCTGATGACTTGGTATGATCTGTTTTAATGCTGTTCTTCTATTTTAAGTTACATGGCATTGGACTTTTTTTCTTTGGTGTAAAGTTTACATGGTAATTCCTTGAAACTGCCCTAGAAATACTGAGAAGAAATAATCTGGAATATTGTTGGTCCTGATTTACAAGATAAGTGTATAAAAACGAGTCTATGGAAAATGGATAAGGAGCAGTCATGGTTCTGAATTTACTTAAGAACAACATGTTTAGGTCTCAGAACAAAGCTGTTGTACTTTGTTTTATTTCTAGAGATTTTAAACTAAAACTGATGAATTTCTGCTGAAGTGTGAAGCAATAAAGTAGATTACAAGCAATAGGTGGTGAGTACAGGAAGAATGATTGTGGAGGGGAATGTGACTTAGGATGCTGATTTAGGAAGGTAAGAAAATGAAATTTGATTTATTTTCTTCTTGGTTTCCAAGCTGGATCTCTACTTCTCTACTTGTGTTTTTGGCACCAGCAGGACTGCTCACAGGCTGAAAGGCTTTTCCGGTTTAAAATTCTGGCTTGGGAATTAGTGCTAATGTGCTTGTCTCACTCCAGGATTTTCCTTTTATTTCAAGGCCGAATTTTAAAGCTGGTCAATGCAAACTGATTTGGTGTGATGTGAGAATATGTTGACCGATTCCTGTCTTTTAGAGGACAGACCGGTGCAAAGCAGAAGTCCAGCTTTCATGTTTTGGTAGTTATTATTCATGACATTTTTTCATCTTATTTTCAAGGATTTAGAAGAATAAGAAATTTTGTGTGGCTTTCAGACTTGGCACCTCAGGATAATAATACTTGATCAAGACAGTTTTGCTTCATACACAAGCATATTAAAACTGAAAAAATCCCAATCTGCTTTCACCTTTGTTGAAGGAGACTGACTTAGGATCCAGGTGTCAAGACAAGATGTAGGACCTGTCCCTCAGCATTTGGAGGTGTGTGCCTTGTGCTTGGTTTTGTTACCGGATTCTCCTACAAAGAACAGGAATAGGAATGGGGTTTGCATGAAAAGACAGTACCAGGTTTGTGTGGGGGTTGTTTGGTTTTGGTTTTTTATTAAACCATCCTAGTTTCTGTGGCATCGGAACTTGAATCGTAGAATCATGGTATCACTGAATGGTTTGGGTTGAAAGGGGCCTTAAAGCTCATCCAGTTCCAACCCCCTGCCACAGGCAGGGGTACAGGTTGCTCCAAGCCCAGGTTGCTCCAAGCCCCGTCCAACCTGGCCTTGAACACTGCCAGGGATGGGGCAGCCACAGCTTCTCTGGGCACCCTGTGCCAGCACCTCACCACCTTCACAGGGAAGAACTTCTGGAGCTGGTGCAGGGTGGTGATGATGAGGTTGATTTTCTCCCCCCTCCTGGAGACAACATGTGGGCAACTGTTGCACTATCAGATCCTGGGTGAAGAGGAAGGGTTTAGTGCTGCTCTGCAGGTAGATGCTCGGTTTACCTCTTTCACTTTCCTAGCAGTAAATTTAAAATTCTGAGCTTTGCCCTGGTTTTACAGCAGAGTAGCTAATGTGTTAATTATTCTATGGTAATATGCACCTTTTTTAGCAATGAAGACAAAGCCTCAACTCGTGTATTAATAGCAAATGCTTGAACAATGTATGTTTTTAGTAGCTACCTACGCAGCATAACCTATTCAGGTTCTTTGCTTTAATGCCTGTTAGCCTGAAAAAAGGAAACTGAAAACTTTTGTGCTCTATGCTGAGTTAATCTTTAAAAGGAAAAAAACCTTCTCTGCTGTGCGGCTCTGCTCAGCAGAATGCTCTCAGGTGTTTGCAATGTGACTTCTAGGAGGACGTCATCCCTCTAGTGCCTGTGTTCAGGGCTGGCTGTGTGGTGATAGATGCGCCTGAACGAAATGATGAGCCCTTTATTTACGGGGAGGGTCCTGGTTGCCAAAGGAATAGATTAATCTGCCATCCAAGGGCACTGAGTTTTTCCCTGATGATGCTCTCCAGGAGCATGATGGGTGCCACAGCTCATCTGCAGAGCTTCTGGGAGCCTGGAGGTTCCACAGAGCTGGGTTTAGGAGACACAGAAGTGATCTCCAGTCCTCTTACAGAGACCCTGTCTCCAGGCTGAACTGGAAGCTCTGGAAAACTGTGAAATTTGGGGGGTGCTGGCATTTGAGCTTTCCTTTTGCTGCGTTTTGGATCTTTTATCCTTTGTGGGGCTTTATGCATAAAGATGTGTCTTATTGAATATGGTGAAAAGCTACTTGGCTGCAGGGTTGGTTTTTTTTTCCGATCACATCCCTGTGACAAGTAATTTCTAAGTGTGAAAATTGCTTTGATATCTTTATTCAGGACTCGCTCACTTAGGAAGGAGTTGCATAACCTGAACAAGGGAACTGAACTGAGTCTGTAGAGAGGATGGCTTCTGCCTTCACAGGGGCTCTCACTGGGAAAGGGCAGCTGCTTCCTGCCACTGTGTGAGAGCAAGGAGCCTGCCCAGAGCCCCAGCACCGTGCCGGGCTGCGGGGTGATGCACGTGTTTTACTTCTTACCCTGTTCTGTGTCATGATGAGAGCAGGTTCTTGCCACCTGGAAAGCTAGAGAATGTGTTCTGAAGTCGGATTACAAGTCAAGCTTTTCCTTGAAGGAAATAAATACTAATGAAACTAAGGACTGGGTTTTGAAGTGGCTTCCTGCTCATCGTCTAGTACCTGCAAAGGATCTGTGCAGATGTGTGAAAGAAAAAGGTTTTTTTGTTTAGAATCTGCACCACAATTTCTTCTCTCCCAAGGGTGCTTTTTCCATTTAAGCAATGCAGTGTTTCCATTGACTATATTGGTTTTGTTACTTGAGATTCATTAGCTGCCAAAATAGGGATTTATGTCAAGGATTCTGTAAATGAAATGTTATTTTTTAACAATAAAGTTATTTTATCTGTATCAAAGGAAGGTGTATGTGTTCAGAATTATAGAATCATGGAATGGTTGAGGCTGGAAGGGACCTTAAAGCTCATCCAGTTCCAAGCTCCTTCCACGGGCAGGGATACCTTCCCTAGGACGGGGCTTGGAGCAACCTGGTCTAGTGGTTGCTGAGATTAGACTTGGAAGGTTTAATGAAGAATAATTATATTTGATCTACAAAAATATGAATGATGATGTGGAGGAAATTAAAAAGAAATAATAGTAAAAAAAAAAAGGCAGCCCCAATCCCTCTTGCTTATTGAAGCGAGAGGGAGCACTTTGTCAAACTGACATGTACATCCTTTATTAACATCTTCTGGGCCAGTGGGTGCTGGGAGAGCAGTGTTACCTCCTCGGCTCCATCCAAGGTGTGCTCACTGGTTTGGCTTTGAGCTGTGGCCATCGGCAAAATGTGAGTGAGACACCAGGATCTCAGATCCAGTTAATCAAAGGTTTGTGTTTTTAATTGTAAGTGCCCTTCCCTAATCCTGTTCTTTTTTCTTATTTTCCCAGTTCTGGCATTCCAGGGATGCTGTGATTTTGGGGGAGCTTGGAAAGGTGTTAGCAGGAGTTACCTAAAGGAAAAAACTGCTTTTCCCCAGGTTGGTTCTTCATTTCTTTGTCCTCAAATGTTTGGGGAACAGAAGGCTGAGCTGGACCTTGTTGAGTTGCATTTTTGGGACCACATTAAAAAAGGGTGACAATTGCTACACAGGTTTCAGAATGCAAGGAGAGAGAAAGCACAATATCTCTGTTTCTTGAGCATGCTGCCAAGACTAATGTGGCTTATGTTGTCCTCCAAAGGGTAAAATTTGAAAGACTTGGGGGAGCAAGTCATAGTGTGGTATGTGCCAAAGTGGTTCTCAATGGTTTTCCTTCTTTTATTTCTTGTACAGTATTCTGTATTAAGATGCCTTTAATGGACCAACTGCCACATACAATCCCAAAGAAACCCCATGTGCTGTGTTTTAGAGCAGTCTGTGGGGAGATAACCTGAGCATAGGATTGGGATCGCAAGGGCTATTTGTATAAAATTGCTCAGTTTCTACCCATATGCTCAGCGTCCTGTGCAGGCAAAAGCACCTCATTAATGGCTTTTTATATCCAAGATTGTGGATTGAAGGTTGGACCAGTTCATAAGAACTGGGTGGGATCACAGAAACACATTGTCCCGTTGCTCCTGAGCACTGTGCACTGGCTTGAAGGAACATCTCCCACTGTGAAGGACTCGAAGTACCCACTGCTAATTGTCTTTATGGAGCAGTACAGACCCTTCCTGGTGCTATTTTGGCAGCTCCTAAGGATGGGTATTGTGCTTCTGACATATGTTGTGACCTCTGCTTGTTGCCATACAGGCATCGTGCCATGTAACTGCTCTGATGGCCTCCACGTTTTTCATAGAATTACTTTAAAAGTTATTTTGACTTCCCCAGCCTTGCAAAGATTTGCTTCAGCACATTCAACTGCTCTTCTCTCTGCTCCCAGTTCTTCACTGAGCTCTGAATTGCTGGTTATTTAATCTCCATGAATTATAACCTGATGGGTGGTAGGGCTCCCACTCCAGCGGCCCTGGCACAGCCCCTTTCCTGGCAGGGTGATCGGCTGCAGGAAATGCTTCTTGGCATAAAATAGATGTGGTTCCATACTCTCAACTTGCACCCATTCAAAGGCTCCTTATCACATTAATTTTTCTTTTTCTGCTAATGTTATTCTGATGGCTGTCTGAAGGGAAATAATGGTTGCTTTTCGTGGAATCGCAGGGTGTAAAGCACTGCAGCCTGGTTTTCTATCCTGATGCTTTAGATCATTAAAATCTCAGGGCTTAAGCTCTTACTTCTTGTTCTTCAGTGCTTACAAGAGGATCTCCTGGGGCCCTATTGTACAACCAAATACAAATAATACATGAATAAAACAGGATTGTGTATTTGTACCACCAGCAGACTGTAAGGATTATTTATATCTAACACTTTGCGGTATTAGGCCCTTACTCCTTTTGATATGTCCCTTCTACCAGCTTTTCTCTCTTCTCAGACAACACTTGAGAGATGTTGCCCTCTGGAAAGATGTTTCTTCAGTTGCAATATTAATTTCTGATTTTTCTAGCTGTTTTTCTGCATCCCTTTGGCAGTGTTTTACTTTCTCTACCCACTTCTTTCACCACCGGTCATGATTAGTTAATACAGCTTTTGTGATAGTTCAGTTATTGAAGTGATGGATAATACACACAGGCTGCTGTTATTGCTTCTCAGTGCTGCCCTGTGGGGGTAAAAAGCCCTTTTAATGCACTTGTAGCAGTTTTGGGTTTATGAAGTACTTGAACTTTAAAGTTACTCTTCTAAAATAATCTAGGATGTATATTGGAGGGTGTTAAAAATGAGATTTAAATGGGAGAAAAAACCAACTCCATTCCTATAAGCCTTCATTGAACCACTTGGTGAAGCATTGTGCTTAATTTACATTGGAAAATGTATGTTAAAAGTAAACTGAGACTGTTTCATCCTTTCCACAAAACTGTTCCTGCAGTACCATGTTCACTTGGTGCTGGCACCATTCCTCCTGTGTTCAGGCTGTTGGCCTGAGCTTTGAACCATATTTTGGTGGCACTTATGTTTAGTCCCTCTGCAGAATGTGTGTAACATCATAGAATCACCAAGTGCTTTGGTTTGGAAGGGATCTTAAAATGCATCCAGTCCCAACCCCCTGCCACGGGCAGGGACACCTTCCACCAGACCAGGTTGCCCCAAGCCTTGTCCAACCTGTCCTTGAACGCTGCCAGGGATGGGGCAGGCACAGCTTCTCTGGGTACCCTGTGCCAGCACCTCAGCACCCTCACAGGGAAGAACTTCTGCCTAAGATCTCATCTCAATCTCCCCTCTGGCAGGTTAAAGCCATTCCCCAATGGATTTAAACTTAGACAGGGGAAGTTCAGAGTAGATATAAGGAAGAAGTTCTTTACTGTGAGGGTGGTAAGACGCTGGAACAGTTTGCCCAAGGAAGTTGTGAATGCTCCATCCCTGGCAGTGTTCAAGGCCAGGTTGGACAGAGCCTTGGATGACATGATGTAGTGTGAGGTGTCCCTGTCTGTGGCAAGGGGGTTGGAACTAGATGATCTTAAGGCCCTTTCCAATCCTAACTGTTCTATGATTCTGTCCTAGTGGGAAATGATCTGAGGTTTGGTGTTGCAGAGCTCAGTTGCAGCTCTCCTTAGTAGCTTCTGCTTCTGGGTTGAAAAATGTAATAAACCAAGCAGCGTGTGTGCTTTCCATGGCACTGAAGTTCAGGTAACATTGTGCCACAGGCATGTCATGAGTAAGAGGGAAGGGAGAATCTCTTGACTCAACCTGAATCTAAACCTGGACTTTCTGGAGCAGGAGAATTTGATCCCAGCCCTGGGGTTCAGCCTGGCCCCAGCTGTGGAGTCTTAGGTTGCTGTGGATTTGTTGCTGTGCTCTTTTGCTCTGGCTGTCTGGCGCCTGTCATGTTTTACAGTGTGTCAAGGAAGGAAAATGGGTTAATTAAAAAAACAATTTTGCTGGAAGATTGCTCTGTAAAAAAGCAATAAGTGAAATAAAACTTCAGTGGAAGATGGAGGGAAAGAGAGGGAAAAGATGGAAACAAGCAGATGAAGCAGCAGGACAACTTGTTCCATTGCCAAGTGCTTGTATCAGTAGTAGAAGTCCTTTTGTCACCAGTCATTTCTTTGGTGAGCACCTCCTAGGGGGGACAATCAGAATAAGTCCGAGGAAGGAAGTTCTCAGAGGGCTCTCTGCCACTGTGCACAGAAATACGTCTCCAAGAGGCACTGGTGGGATGAGGAGCCATGACACTCAGCAGTGGGATGGAGAGGACAAGTCCATGCAGGCACGGTCCAGGCAGAAATCCAGGTGCCCTGTGCAGAGGGTAACAAGGGTGGACGTTGCTCTTGTAGTCTTTATTGCTGCTGTGTGTGTTCCTAATGATTCGCTCCACACTTTTTTAAGTCATAGGCAGGGTGTTTTCAATGTTTCCTGGTCATGACATTGTCACTTGGTGCTTCCAATAAAATGTTCCAGTGCCTGAAGGGGCTGACAAGAAACCTGGAGAGGGGCTTTGGACAGGGGCCTGTAGGGACAGGACAAGGGGAATGGCTTTAACCTGCCAGAGGGGAGATTGAGATGAGATCTTAGGCAGAAGTTCTTCCCTGTGAAGGTGGTGAGGTGCTCGCACAGAGTGCCCAGAGAAGCTGTGGCTACCCCATCCCTGGCAGTGTTCAAGGCCAGGTTGGACACAGGGGCTTGAAGCAACCTGGTCTGGTGGAAGGTGTCCCTGCCTGTGGCAGGGGGTTGGGACTGGATCAGCTTTAAGGTCCCTTCCAACACAAACCACTCCATGATCCTGCATAACTAATCATGGGAGAGTCTTTTCTCGGCGATGTTGTGCCT
This sequence comes from Strigops habroptila, assembly GCF_004027225.2. NCBI lineage: Eukaryota > Metazoa > Chordata > Aves > Psittaciformes > Psittacidae > Strigops > Strigops habroptila. Next base: position 7,341,161 of record NW_022651054.1, on the reverse strand, counting down.
GATGTGCTGGAAGAGTTGGTGCTCAGGGCCACGCAATGGTCTGTCCCTTCCTATTCATCCTGTCCGAGAGTCACCAGTGCCAGATGATCCAGCTGGAGGAAATAAAATACCTGTATAGCAACTAATAGTGAGATTTCATGTTTGGGGAAGCAAATCAAAGAGAGAAACTTCTTGGTTGTTTTCCCATTAAGTTAAAACTGCCGTTGTAGAAAAACAACTGCTTAGATATACAGAAGATAAGTCTTTGTATGGCAAAAGGCATCTCAGCTTGCAAATGCTGAGTAGCTGCTTTCTTGGAAGAACAAGTGAGGTGGCTCCTGGTTTGGGTTTGCTTTGGTTTAGCCCCTGGGTTCTTGGAATAAATTAATGATATTTTTTTGTGTTGTTAATGTAATTTTGCCTTTATTTCAGCAACAGCACATTGTTTACAGACTGACACTGGTGAAAGCTTGGAGTGTGGATGAACTCAAAGCCTATGCTGACCTGATGTCCCTTGGTAAACCAGACTTCATCAAGGTCAAGGTAAGCTGCGTGGAGCCATTTTATGTTTTTTCCATCAGTATTTTACTCTATTTCCTCTTTCCTCCCTTTTTCCTCCTCCCAGTCTTAAACTGATACGAGTAAATGCAATTCTTCCAAAGATTTCAGTGATACATAAGGAACTTATCATAGATGCAAGGAACTTATCTCTTGCTTTTAATTTTAGGCAGCCAGATATGCTAGTTTATGAGTGCATTTGGATAGTCTTCAGTGTTATACAAACAAGCTTTCTACCAGCCAGCATCAATTTCTGCCCAACAGAATCAGACCCTCTGGTCTTTTTTGTATTTCTCATGAAAGCAGAGACTGATAAATAGATACTCCTCCTTTATGTCAGCCAACATTGTAAACAAAACATTCTGGGACAAGCTGGGAGTTTGTGGTATTGTTCTTCCCATCCTGGTCTCAAATTCTGCTGCAGGAAAAGGTGATAAATGTCTGCTTTGCTGATGTGTTACTCATCTGGCTGTGCAAAACAGAAAATACTGCCTCTGGGATTGGAAGAGCTAGTAACAGGAGCATTGTGAGATACAGCGGGGCAAGGGGGGTTTTTTCCTTGGGGTTAATCAATTTAGTACCTAGAGAAGGTAAAAAAGGCACATTACAAAGTGTTCTGTAAAGAATCACTATCAGCATTGGCACTCAGCAACTCCCCTGCAGACCAGCATGTTTACCTGGGGTCTGTCTTTTTGTAATGCTATTATTCCTGGACTTCCCTTTCTCTTTTCTTTCTCTCTTTCCCTTTTTCGTTTTTTTTTTTTTTTTTTTTTTTTCTGTTATTTACTGCTGCTGTAAAGAAAAAACCTGGAGTTTGATGTAATTTCCTCATGAAACAAACCCCAGAGGTTTTGATACTGTCAGTATTGAGAGGTCTCTTTCTCTCTGAACGTGCTTAACACGATAGCTTAACACTAAATAAGATTGGAGTATTGTTTAGGGAAAAAGCCTGTTTTACAATGTGTATCAGGCTGCTTTATATTCCTTAGGCAAAACCTAGCAGGAGGAGCGCTTCTATGGGGCCTTTCTTACCCTGCATCTCCTGACTTTCTTACTGCGGCTTGGGTTGTACAAGATGCTTCCAGCATGCCAGAAGGGCAGAGGTGAGTGTACAAACCAGCATGGAGTAGGAGCTGTAAGTGTATGTGCCACTTAGGCTGCTCTGTCATGGGTAGTGACTTTAATTAGTAAAAGGAATCAGGTGTAAGTTAATATTTCTGGGCACAGATTTATGATTCTATGAGTTCAATGATACCTCTGAGCACTCTCCAGGGTGAACATCTGGCTCCTCCAGTGCAGGGGCTGCTGTTCCCTTTGCCTGGAGAAGGATTCAGCCTCATCCTTGTGGTTTCCCAGCAGCATGGAGCCCAGCTCTCCCAGCCCCTCTTCCCTGATAAAATCATACCTTGGACTGCCAGGGAAATAGGTGAGAAAACAAGGTGGTTGCAGATATACTCCTATTCACAGATTCACAGAGTGTGTTGGGTTGGAAGGGACCTTAATGCTCATCCAGTTCCAACTCCCTGCCACAGGCAGGGGCATCTTCCACTAGACCAGGTTGCTCCAAGCCTCATCCAGCCTGGCCTTGAACATTGCCAGGGATGGGGCAGCCACATCTGGGCATCTTCCATCTGGGACAAGCTACTGCCCACACTGCTTCAACCGAAAAGGTCATCTTTGCACTCCAAGTGCTTCAAAGTGCTTGTTGGATCTCAACCAGTGAGGTTTTCTCTGAGGAAAGGATATACATTTAACACTTTTTCCCTGTTTGCAAAAGTATGAGCTGAGTCAGAGAGGGGCTGTGTGACATTCCCAAAACCTGTGTGACATTCCTAAAGCCACATAGCATGGCAGGGGTATTCGGCTGTGCTCGTGTACCTGGCAACACCGGCTGTAAGTGGGTTCAGAGGGGCTGCAGCACACAAAAGGCAGAGGGGTGCAGGGGGAAAGCACACACTGTCTGGCCACATGCTGTTGGGTGGGTTTGGGACTTCTCATGGACTGAAACAAGGGTGAGTTTGCTGTGTCTGGTTTTTGTTTGTTCGTGGTTTAAAGTGTGTGCTGTTTAATGTTACTGACTTAAACTTGCAAGCAGGATGCCCTGCTCTAAATGGCATATTTCCAGAAATATGATACATTTCTGAATTTCCAGCAAGTAAATGAATTTCTGCAAGTGCTGGAGGATAGAGCGTCCCTCAGGCATAAGGTGGTCCTGGCCAGAGCGTGGTGGCCTTGAAGCTAAGCACAGAACATCTCGTGCCTCAGTTTCTTCCTCTGTGCAGGATTTAGTGTCGTACCTGTACTGTAGCCCTGAAAGCATCTGTAGTTGGCGTATAGAAGTCTCTTGTATTTCCAATCCCAAGAGCAGTACTTAGGGAAACTCAGCTTTAAGCCTTTGCAAAGGATGCAGCAAGTCTGACAGCAGCGCAGCTGTGCAAGCCCAAAGTGAGCAGCTGAGTACAGGAAAGCTCACTGATTCCTTCCCAGCTTCAGCAGCAGAAATGAGTTGTCAGGGAACTCCACCTTATGCACCAGCAGGCTCTGAGATAGTTTCCATATTATTCTATTTAATTGAGCTTGTAAATAGAGCTGTGCTGTTCTGTTATCTTAATTTTGAAGAGAGGAAAGCAGGGTTCATGTATGTGAAGGATAAAGCACGCTGCTGAGAGCAGCATTGCTGGAGCATCCATTCGCAGCAGGAGCTGAACTTTTATTGCTGCCTGAAACAAATGGTGCAACTCTATGCTGGCATTTGGGGTCTAAATGGCATTTCCATCCTTCTAAAAAGTCACAAAACTTTGTGATGGCTTCTCTTGAGCAATGTCTTTTGTTTGATATTAGATTGTGTTGAAATAGACCTGAAGCTGGGGGTGCTGGCAGTCCTGTGTCCAGCTCTGGGGCTACCAACACAAGAGGGATATGGAGCAGTTGGAGTGAGTCCAGAGGCCATGGAGATGCTGCAAGGGCTGGAGCAGCTCTGCTCTGGAGACAGGCTGGGAGTTGGAACTGGATGAGCTTTAAGGTTTCTTCCAACCCAAAACAACCTGTGATTCTGTGATTGGATGGAAGTTCATGCTCACAGATTTTAGTGAGATGTTTGTTTAACAGTTGCCTTTCTTCTTCACCACTTTGGAGCAAGTATAATGTTCCAAAAGGTGGGCACTTGGTGCTCTGCAGAGGGGAAGTAGCTCACACTAAATATAGCATTAGCCCAGTCAGTGGCCTTATTTGTTTCACATAGTTTCATCTGCCGGTTCCTGTGGAACAGCAGCGTTCCTGAAGTATGGACGATTTGTCTCAGTAGGGAGGCCCAATGGCTTTCTCCTCTTGCTGCACTGTCTGTGACTGAAATGTGAGGGGATTACATGGTTTCTCACCTCAAGCATGGAACCAATTTTTCCCTTTTCTTGGTCGGAAGGAGTAAGCAACACATTCTGGAGTGGCTGATGAACAATGAGTTGTGTTGCTGTGGGGTAGTGAGAGTGTCCAGCCAAGGAGAGGCTGATAGAGGGGATGTCTTCTTGAGGACAGCTTCCTTCCTTGGTCTGAAATATGGACTGATTGCTGGTGGTGTAGCCCTCAGGCTGCTGGAGCTGTTCATGTTGCTGCTGTGCCTGCTCTCAGACCCTCGCCCTGTGGTTTGACCTGACTAAATGAGCAGCTTATCCTCCTTCGCACTCTGCAGACAGCTTGTTTTCATCTGATCATCTCTAATCCTGACTTGCAAAGCTCTTGTCCAATGCCTTACATGTGAGATCAGCCTTCTCTAGGGCAGGATCACTGGTGGGGATTTATGCTGCAGTGGATTTGGACGCATCTGAGCTTCTCTGTTGAACAAACTGAGGTCAAGAATGCTTCAAGGTGCTTAGCTGGGGTCTACATCCCTGCGTCTGGAATAAAAGGTGAGCAGATCTTCTCAGCAAAGGAGAATAGCAGAAGAGGGGCTGTGTTGTAGCCCCCAAAGCCTGGGAGGTTGTGATTGTGCAGGCAAAGCGTGTCGTCAGGGTGACCACTTAGATATAATCCACAGCATTCAATGTGGTGCTTGGTACAGTAGGACATCAACTCAGGAGTTAAATTCTGGCCCAAAAGAGGACAGATGGGGTTGAGGTTGTTCAAATCCAGCTTGTTGCTGTCGGTATTACCTTTCTGCACTGTGTATTTATCTGCATCTGGACAGAAACTCCTGCCAGCATGAAACTGCCCTTTAGTCCAGCCCCAGCAGTTGTGGTGTTCGCAGAGTTTGGAACCTGGGAATTTTGTCCCGAAGACTTGATATTTTTGATTAAAAGTAATTTCTTGTATTCTTTTGAGAATGAAGCATATTGAAGAATCTCTTTGTGACGTGGATAGGGCTTAGTGTTTACTTTTTCTTTTTCAAACCCCACAGTGATAGGTTAAAAAGGCAAAGGGCAGGTCCGGCTCAAAGCAAATAAACACAAAAATACTACAAGATACTGCAAAGCATCTGTCAGAAAACGAGGCTCATCTCAGCAGGATTTCCTGGTTAAATACTTGAGATAAATGGCATTCATTTAAAATGAGTGTAGCTAATCCAGTGTTGCTCCAGAGAGGCTCGTGGAGTGGAGTGGAAAGAGATTTAGATTCTTGCAGGGCTCAATACTTGTTCTCATTTACATGAGTATCTTACAGTGTTGAAACTCTGTGGGACCCTATTCTTTTATTTAATCCAATAGAAATTAGGCTTGATTACCCTTGTGTAAAACCCAAGTAAAGGAAGAATCAGTCATATGGTTACTAAATATGCATCCATCTTTATTTATTGCCATTGTCTGTTTTAATGCCATAATGTCACTGTCACAGTTGTACAAAGTTGATTGTTGTGTTTAAGATTTAGAACCTAGAATGGTTTGGGTTGGAAGGGACCTTAAAGCTCATCCAGTTCCAAGCCCCTGCCACGGGTTGGATTCTATGTGATTTTGTGATCTTCTCTGCACTGTCAGTAACTTTAAGTTTGGGTGTATGTGAGTGTGCATGTCCAGCGCTTGGCCTCACAGACCTGGTTTTGCATTTCAGAGCTGCTTCTGCAGCCGTGTGGGAGGTCTGACTGCTCTGGCCAGAGCTGCGAGCAGAATGAGACCCTCAGGGAAGTGGTCTGTTTCCTGACATGACACTTCATCTTGCAGTGCTCAGTAGCAGTGTGGCTTCCTGCCCGAGCAGAGCCTTGCTGCTTCCTCCATCTGTTTTAATTTAAGAAGGGAGGGGAAAAAAAGCCAGCCTGGTTTGTCCTTTGTTCAAGGGCTGTTCATAGCATGGTGCTGTCATGGACAGGGCTTGGGCAGAGCAGAGATGAGCATCGTGGCACTACACAGCCTTTGTGAAAGGAGTTTGCAGCCGCTTGAAAGAGCTTGTCCCTGGTGATTTTTCTGCAGCTTCAGCATAGCACCTTCACACCAAGCTTGTGTTGGGAGATTGGCTCCGTGGCTGCTGGAGCTAAGGATGATGTGCTGGGACTGCAGCTCCTGCTCTTGGCGTCTGAGGCTTTGCTATGGAATTAAAATGACCAAGTAAATGTGTGGAAGGAAGGACCAGAGAGAGAGATCTGTCTGAGTCTGTTCAGTCTTGTCATGTTAAACAGTAAAAATTACTCAAGTGCTTAAAGTAATGAGGGGAACGAGCTCTGCTGTAAAGAGTTTTTAATTGCATGCAGCAAAAGGCGATTGCCCCAATCAAAGCTATTCAGAGTCCTGCTGCTGTTCCAGCCTGCATTTACATGAACAGAAGGTGAAATTAAAAAACCCTCCTTTCCTGGTGCCTATTATAAAATAAATCCAGACAATGTATGATTTCCATGCCTGGAAAAAACCCTGCACTGACCACTTAATGTCCTCTCAACTGTGAGCCATGGATTGGAGGACAAGACACAAGGTGCAGATGGTCCAAGGTGGCCAGGCAGGCAGTGGCAGGGCTGACAAGCTTTACATCAGTGAGTTGGGGCAATTCCAAGCACAAACACAGGTTGGGGGAGACGGGATGGAGCAGCCCTGAGGAGAAGGACTTGGGGCTGTTGGGTGACAAGAAGCTCCCCATGACCTGGCTTCAGTGTGCACTTGAGCCCAGAACCCCGCCATGTGCTGGGCTGCAACCCCAGAGCATGAGGATTCTCCCCTTCTGCTGCGCTCTGGGGAGACCGCCCCTGCAGTCCTGTGTCCAACTCTGGGGCAACAACACATGAGGGCTGTGGAGCTGTTGGAGTGAGTCCAGAGGAGGCCACGGAGATGCTGCGAGGGCTGGAGCAGCTCTGCTCTGGAGACAGACTGAGAGCGCTGCGCTGGTTCAGCCTGGAGAAGAGAATGCTCCTTAAGGGGAGACCTTAGAGCAGCTCCCAGTGCTAAAGCGGCTACAAGAAACATGGAGAGGGGCTTTGGGCAAGGGCCTGTAGGGGACAGGCCAGGGGGACAGGACAAGGGAATGGCTTTAACCTGCCAGAGGGGAGATTGAGATGAAACATTAGGCAGAAGTTCTTCCCTGTGAGGGTGGTGAGGTGCTGGCACAGGTTGCCCAGAGAAGCTGTGGCTACCCCATCCCTGGCAGTGTTCAAGGCCAGGTTGGAGGGGGCTTGGAGCAACCTGCTCTAGTGGAAGGTGTCCCTGCCCATGGCTGGGGATTGGAACTGGATGAGCTTTAAGGTCCTTTCCAACCCAAACCAGTCTATGATTTTGTGATTTCACTGTGAGTAAAGAGTAAGGTTCAGTAACAAGTTTCTTTACAGATGCAGATGAATGATTAAATTTTGAATTTTCAAGAGCCACAGATTTTCATTGAAAAGTCAGTATTTAGTCCAAGCCTGTGGTTTGACACAAATACATTTCTGGAATTGTGGAGGATTTTTTGCAGTCCAGCACAGTGCTTGGGTGCACATGTAATCCTGATGAGAATCCAAGCTCAAATGGATTATTCTGATCTATTTTCTGTGTTTCAATAAAAGTCAGTATACAAAATAAGTGGGAAGCACAGGGCATGGAAATTGCATTAGGCTTGGGAGGCTTTTAGATATGACCAAGGGAAGCTGCAGAAAATAAAGAGCCTATGGAGACTGGTTGGGTGTGATGTCCCAGTGTTGTTGTGCTGTGATAACAAAGGTCTGTCCATGGCTCGAAGTGTTTGCTTGCAGGAGAAGGACTAGCACTATGAACTGTGCTTTGCAGCTGGTGAAACTGAGGCAGGGTAGGAGTGGGCTGAGGCAAAGCAGGTCACTGGTGGAAAATCCACCTGCTGGCTTCTAGTCTCGGTCTTTCTACTCCTCCGACCTCCCTCAGTGCCATTGCTCTTTACCAGGGCATAAGAGGAAGGGGGTGAGTGGTTTCACAGTGTCAGTTTCTCTCTCAATACCTGTATGGCTCACTTTGAAGAGCTGGAATGAAAGGCTGCATCCAGTATTTCAGAGTGGACCTTTTACAGAGAAGGAGTTCCTTTGACTTCTAGGAAGTCACTGAAGATTAATAGTCATCCGTGTGGTGCATCTGGAGAGCTGGTGTTAAATATTGGGGTTGGGCTGCATCACTAACCATTTCCATTCCTGCTTCTCAGATTTAACTGACACAAAATAACCCATGTCCTTCATTAAATCAACTTGAAAGCGATTATTAAAAACAACCAATGAGCTCGAATCCAGTCCAGTGAGGAGCAGGCGTGCATGAGAGCTTGTGTATATAATTTGGACAATGCTGATGCTTGGATCACAAGTGTTTTTATTGCACAGAGTGCAATCTATCAACATGTCATTTGAGGCTTTTTCTATTTGTCTTAGGCCAGGGCTGCCCTGGTTTTTAAACAGAAGCTCTGTCACTCAGCAGCTTGGCTGACGTTTTGTTCTTGTGTTATTTCACATGAGCCTCAATTAAACAAATGTATAATTTATGGGCTAGGAGTTAAGGAAATTCTCTTGTTTGGTAGTGAGGTTGAGAAGCCTGGAGTTACAGAGTTGAGGAACAAAGCACTGTCATATTTAGCTCCCCAGTAATCGTTCCTTCACCATGGATTAAGATGATTGCTGGCTGTCAAGATCTCCTGCAAGGAGCCACATCGTGGTGGAATAAATGTGCTCCTCACTGCAGTGGTAATCATCTTGGCATAAGGCGTTGCTTGACTACAGTTGTGCACAGTCGGCTCTGACACAGCACCATGGGAATCCAGAGCTCACCCTGTGCAGTTGCTCTGGATTCACACTGGTGTAACCCAGAATAGCCAAGCTGCTTTACAAAAGGCTTCTACGTTTCAAGGCCAGAAGCTCTATGGCATGATGAGTATGCTAAAAGCACCCCTTTTAAGGACTAATGAAGAGGCAGCATCCTTGGTGTTGCTGCTGCAGGGAAGTTGGTGGAAGAGCTTAGGATGTACGGTGGAGTGGTTTTTCTTTTTTAATACTTGATGTCTTAATAACTGTCTTGGTGCATTACTGACAAATACAACGTGACTGCCCTAATCAACTGCTCCCATTTTAAGTGGTATCAGCACTGTTAATTAACTCAAGTTTTTAGAAGTTGGGGCAGTTGAAAGCTGATGTGCTTTCATTTGGTGGGCTGCTAATCTGATTTTCATTGATTTGTGCTTGTGAATTAATCAGCCGTCTGAGCACTCAGTTCTTCCATTTGCCGCTGCGCTTTCTTTGCTTATAAATGGTATCTTTGAAGTTTACCAAAAGAATGAGTCATGTTGTAGCTTCCTAAGAATTTTCCCCCTCTGTAGTCATACATTTTTCATGTTGCTCAAATCATAATCTATATAATGAACGCAGGGAAAACACTGCTGTATGGAGCCATGTCTCTGCAGCTGAACTTTGGAGGTACATATCCTATTCTTTGCGTGGCTGGCTGCTCTAATAAATGAATGTTTAAAACCTTTTTCAGACTTTTAGAGCTGGGCTAAAACATTAGTGTCCATCCCTGTTTAGCACTCCCTGGCTTGTCTGAGGTGGTGCACAGTCAATCTGTTTCCATGCTGGATCTGAGTTACAGTGCATGGCTCTAATATCCTTTGTTTGGGCAGATTAATAGAGGAAATGCCTCATAAATTTACTAGCAAGAAAGTAATTGCTTCCAAAACATGCAGAGTTTTTAATTAGCATGAGCCTGTTTCTTTTGTAGCCCTGTTTATGCATGGTTTTACCTTGCACTAATTTTAAGTGTTTGGAAAGGATCTGTCTCTGTTTATTGCTGGACATGACATGTGCAACTTCAATGGAGGTGAATTAGATCTTGGGAGTGCATCATTAGCTGGGACCAGGTGCCATAAACATTGCCTGGATGGAAATGCCATTTAAAAGAAGTAAAAGTGTTCTTCACAAAGGAAAACCACAATCACACATAGTAAATCGTATAACAAATGCTCTCAATGTTTCCTGTAGACATTGGTGATTCCTTCAGCTCTCAGTGTTTCACAGGCTCTTTGTGGATCAGTGGGATTATAGAAATTCCTCAGTTGTTCTGGTGGCCTTTGACCAAAACAACCCACCTGCTTTTTAATGTCAAGTCAATTCTACTCAGCAGTAAACAGTAAGAGTTTCTCTAGACCACCATCCTAAGCCTGGATTTCCACCCTCCCTCTGTATGTGCAGGAGATGCAGGCAGAGATTGACTTTTTTTCCAAGCAGTTCTCAGTATTTACTGAATTAATTTAAGCAAAAGATAGTAAGACTGAGGTGAGCAGGAGCGAGTTTTTCCAAGTGCCTTTTTGGGTGTTTGTTCATGTACTCAGCCCTGAAAAATAATCTGTGTGTTTACTGACTGTGTTTGCACTGTCTTTACTGTGCCAGTGTTATTTTTGTATCTAGCTTATGGCCCTCAATAGCCAGGGGGGATATCGAGCAGTTTGGACAAGTGCCCTCAGTCTATTTATTTATTCATTTATGTGTTTTAACAAGGGTCTGGAATGCTGAACTTCGGGCAGCCTCTGTAGCTGTCATCATCTTAGATGAGGTCTGGGGCAGGGAGCAGAGAGGAGCACAGTCAATATCTTCCTTAAAATGCTGCCACCCCCCAGCAGGCACTTGGTGGGCAGCCCATAGACCCCTACATGAACACAGCTGCTGATGCCAAGCCAGAGAATTAAAGACTAATCTTGGAAACTTTGCCCCATCCATGGCAGTGCTCAGGGATCCAACCTGGCCTTGAACACTGCCAGGGATGGGGCAGCCACAATTTTTCTGGGCAACCTGTGCCAGTGCCTCACCATCCTCATAGTGAAGAAGCATCACAGTGACTTGTTGCATTGGTTGTTCATGAGACTTTCTTCCAGGCGTCTCACATTTTAAAACCAAGTGACCTTGTCGAAGGTCCTTTGGTAGCTCTGGAGCACAAGCATCCTCCACTTGAATGCATTCAAAGCTACTTTTGCAGGATAAAGACTGACCTGTGTTTTACTGCTGGGGAAGACTGGGCACACAGTGGTTTGGCGATGTGTCACTGAGGGAGAGACCAATTTTTGATGCCATCTCCAAATTTTTACCTTTCCATAAGATACAGAATGAAGGCGAAACAAACCAGGTTGTTCTCAGGGTTTGCTGCGGCTGATGTGCCTGCACTGCCCTGAGCTTGTGAAGGGTCAAGCTGATGATGATGGTTTCCATGTTTCTTCTCAGGGTGTGACTTACTGCGGTAAAAGCTTGGCCAGCAGCCTCACCATGGCCAATGTCCCCTGGCACGAGGAGGTGGTGCACTTCGTCCAGGAGCTCACCAACCTTATCCCTGACTATGAAATCACCTGTGAGCATGAGCACTCAAACCATCTCCTCATTGCTCACAAAAAGGTGAGGCTGTGCCAGGGTGTGATGCCAGGCACCGTGCATCTCCTTGGAAATGCTACACAACTACCTTGTTCCAATACATTTGTCTCTAGAGTTAGCTGAGTACTTTCTTGGGGAAAAAAACCATAGTATATATATTTCGGAAAAAGCTGAAGATGCACCAGGTTGCAGCTGGTCATAACAACTCAGTGCTACCACAGCAATGCAGGTTTGCAGGAAGGCAGCTCCAGTTCAAAAGGAAAGCATCCTCTGTAACATCCACATGCTAATGTCTTTTGTCCAGGTTATTTCTCCAAAGGAAGTTCTGTTTCAAACTTGGGTTCCTTCCTAAATACCACCAACACAACTTGAAATACAACTGAAACGGCAAAAAAACCCCAACTTAATTGTAAAGGATGCAGGGTATGAAAAATATCAAGTACATTTTTGCTCTCAGAGCTTCAGAAAAGCTCAATAAAAAGATAATAAAAATGTGAGATAAAGAGCCAGCTTGGCAACTGGTGGAGCAGCTACTTCCTATGCTAATTGTGATGATTTGGCTCCTTGCATATTCCTCACTCGTGTTTGCTGAAGTCATGAGCGCTGTTGCATCCCTCACTGATCTGCTGTCCCCAACGTAAGAAAGACTTAGAACTACTGGAGCAAGTCCAGAGGTGGCCACGAGGATGATCAGAGGGCTGGAGCAGCTCTGCTCTGGAGACAGGCTGAGAGAGCTGGGCTTCTTCAGCCTGGAGAAGAGAACTGTGTGGAGACTTCAGATCAGCCTCATTCCAGTATCTGAAAGGGGCCTACAAGGATGCCAGAGAGGGAGTCTTCCTTAGGGACTGTAGTGACAGGACAAGGGGTGATGGGTTCAAATTTAAACAGGGGAAGTTGAGGTTGGATATAAGGAAGAAGTTCTTTACTGTGAGGGTGATGAGGCACTGGCACAGGTTGCCCAGAGAACCCAAACTATTCTATGAAATGGGTGCTGGCTCTATTGAGTGGTGTTCTGAGGCTTCCTGTGTGAGGCAATTCCCAGTGTGCACTGGGAATAACTCCTTAAAATCACCTCTTGCAAAATATCCGAAACATTTTAAATCCACATTTGGAAATCATTAGAATCTCATTGCTGAAAACTTCCACACAGTTACAAAACTGTTGCCATTTGCAGTTTTATGGGAACAGCTGTAAAGGAGCTGAGAAGAGCGGGATACCTGGATACCTGGCCCTGTTTTTGTTTTAACTCACCTTAAAGTTGCTTTATTTGCAGTCTTAGTCTTGGTTGTTGCCACAGGCAACCGCGCCTGACAAAGCCTTGACTGCAAAATACTCTTTTCTGGTTGAAGGTGAAGGAAACACATTGTCACCAAACTTACTGATACATCATTTAAGTAACCCCATTAGTAACAAGAATAGATTGATACCGGCCCGGGAGGAATTCAACAGCTGCTTTGCTTTCCAAAGCCATTAGGAGAGGACGTCTTTTGGAAACAATCTATACTCAGTACTAAAATAACTAATAAAAAAGAAATTTATTTCTGTTACGTTTAATTTTGAATTTCAGGCTCCAGTGGAGAATAAAATTTGTCAGTGTATATTATTTGCAGAAAATGTGTGCTCTGGGAGCAATCAAACCATAGTGAGTAATTGCAAAATCAAAGGTGTCTTTAAAAAGTTAAGGAGTTGCAGGAAGATGGTAATAAAAATCATTAGGAAATGTGATTTATTTCACTGTGTCCTTCTAGGTCTGAGTTTTGAGGCTTTCAAACAATGCTCATATTAATAATTTCAAACCCCAGTATTGAAATGCCAGCCTGTAGGAAAGAGTCTGGAAGTGCCAGAAAAAATAATGCCTCTTGCTTGCACCCTCTGCTCCTCAGTTTATGGAGAATCATTGATTGGCACCTGCCTACCTGATGAATAATAGTTTAGGACTTAGGCTCTGGAGTCTCTTCAGGCCAGGGATTTATGCAGAAAAAAGGCTTTTAGGTAGAGGAAACTGCAGGTTGTATGTCTGGTGTTACTTTCTTTTCTCAGGAAATCAAGAGGCAAATCAGAGATAGAAGCTGTTGTGGTTTTGAGTACGTCAGTATCTTAAAAATGTGTCATTGGACTTCCAAGTCTCTTCCCACACACACATCCCCTTCTTTTAGGCTTCCCTGCTGACCAGATGTGGGTTCCTGGTGTCTGAGCGTCCTTTTGCAGTTAGAGGTAAGGTACTTGTGAAAGCCTTCAGGACTAGGTGGGTCTCAGGAAGTGAGATGTGTTCCACTTAATCTTGGAGAGCCTTGGATCTGGCACTCCTGCACTGTCCCAGAAGAGCATAAAAACTGTCATACGCTAAAGCCTTACGGCAATACATTTGTTTTCCAGTTACCCTTCACAGACCTTAGAGCAGCTTCCAGTGCCTAAAAGGGCTACAAGAAAGTGAGAGAGGGGCTTTGGGCAAGGGCCTGTAGGGACAGGACAAGGGGAATGGCTTTAACCTGCCAGAGGGGAGATTGAGATGAGATCTTAGGCAGAAGTTCTTCCCTGGGAGGGTGGTGAGGTGCTGGCACATGGTGCCCAGAGAAGCTGTGGCTGCCCCATTGCTGGCAGTGTTCAAGGCCAGGTTGGAGGGGGCTTGGAGCAACCTGGTCTAGTGGAAGTGGCAGGGGCTTGGAACTGAATGAGCTTTAAGGTCCCTTCCAACCCAAACCGATCTGAGATTTCCACTTTTTTGGGTGGCAGCTAGGTATCAGCCTCTGTAAGCGTGAAGGACACGTAATGTCTGCCACTTTTGAGTGCAGCCCTCCCTTGGCTTGGTCTGGACTCTCATGGGTGGGAGAGTTCCTCTTCCATATCTTTTCTGCTTCCTCCTCCCAGCTTTTGCTTCCCCCTGCATGCTGGTTTCCATCTTTCCTTGAGATGTGCCTGGTGTGTTTTGGCTCCATCTTGGATATTTTTCTCTAGCAATAGTGCTAAATTCTTGAGAAATTATATTTGCTTTGTAGCAGATCCTTTAAATACTGTGGTACAACAAAATCTAATTTATTACAGTGCTTTTGAACTAATTGGCTGAGATATTGACAGAGCGGCAACTTTATAATTTAGCAGTTAATTCAAGTAACCTTTTCCCGAGAGAGACTTTTGGTGGCTGCTTTTCCTAGACTGTAACAATAGGTGTATCCTCAAGACGACCATAACAAATGCCTAAGAAGGGGGAATGTGCTGCAGCTGCCTTGCAGCAAAGGTTTGTTTTGACTGAGAGTTTGCATCTTGGTAATTTCTAGAATAACCTGCCCTGCTCTGCTTTGTTGAATTTGCTTTATGTGTGTGTTTACCACCCACTCCCTTGTGTCGAAGCAGTTGCCTGCCAATTATCTCCTATTATGTTCACTTAAACGTCTACCTTGTTTTGCAAGTGGGTTGGTTTCCAGCCATATTGTCCCTATTGCTTTCCAGCTGTGAGTTTCTGTTAGAATCTCAGAATCACAGAGTGGTTGGGTTGGAAGGGACCTTAAAGCTCATCCAATTCCTTTGTCCTGTCCAGTTCCCTTGTCCTGTCCCTACAGGCCCTTGTCCAAAGCTCCTCTCCATAGCCCCTTTAGGCACTGGAGCTGCTCTAAGGTCTCCCCTTAAGGTGCTTTCTCTTCTCCAGGCTGAACCAGCGCAGCGCTCTCAGCCTGTCTCCAGAGCAGAGCTGCTCCAGCCCTCACAGCATCTCCATAGCCTCCTCTGGACTCACTCCAACACCTCCATGTCCCTCTTGTGTTGGGGGCCCCAGAGCTGAATTTGTATCCTGCATAGTGCAGTTTGTACCATGTTGCTGAGGCTAGTCCTTGGCAAGTCTTTTGGTACAAGAGAGCATCCTTATCTCTTCCCTGTGCTGCTGGGATTGTCAATTATCCATGCACAGCACAGGCAATAGTCTTGAAATCCTGTTACTTTTTGCTCTCTTTGAAGGTCTCAGTTAACAGGGCGAAATGCGTTGCTGGTGGGCTCAGAAAATTGGTGGCCATTGTCCTTTTTTTTCCTTAACAAATGGATACATCTGATTGCTGGTAACAGACCCAAGTCCGTACCCTAGATCCAGATGTTCCCTCATGGTGCAGACACAGTCCCTTGGCTTACCAGTTGGATTATTTCCCAGGTAGATGTGGTCTGGGTTAGTGTGGCAGGGTGAGCCTGGCATCCACAAAACCACTCAAGGCAGATGCTTTTAGGAAGGTCCCTGTAATCATTTCATTTCCCATAACCCACATGCAGTGCTGGGGTACACAGGGTATCTCCAAGGCAGGTACCATGGGTAGTTTGAACTGGAATGAGGAAGGGGGAGTTTGTATCCTGACCAAAGGTGCTCATCAGTCTCCATCAACCGGGAAGTCTTCTCAGCAAAGAGGGAATTGGCCTTTTCCTTCTCACTGGGTTTTCCAGCCCCACTCGTGTCTGTACCATGGGGGTTCGGATGGAACGTGACGGCTTCGTGTGCATCCTGGCTGCACTTGCAGAAGGCTTGAGAGGTTGGGTGAAAGGCGTTGAAGTTGTTCCATGCTGAGCATTTCATCTATATTTAGGGAGGAAAAGGAAGCACTTAACTACCAGCTGCAGATTGACTGACAGAGGTTGTATTAGAGGAAAATAGTCCATCACATTTTATTTCCTTCCTGCCTTGCAAATCATTTGGAGAGTGCAAGCTGTCCTTGCAATCCAGCATCCCAGATCCAGGATTTGGATCATGTTCCCTGCCTGTTCACCCCTCAGTTACCCTGCCCCTATGACAGCATCACAGTGCAAGGGTAAAACAAACTTGGGCTGCTGCTTCGTGGCAGAAGATCACCAAATAGGTGCAAGATCCCCATGTGTGCAAGAGGCAGAGGGGATGGGGCTATTCCCCAGCTGAGGACAAGGTGTCTCAGTAGCCAAAGAACAGCCTTAGTGCAGGCATGGGTATGAAATGTTAAGTTTCCTGAAGGTTTTCTTTCTTTCCGTTGTCTCCGTCCAAATAGGAAGGTGGCTCTGCTGTGCTTGATCTGTTAGTTATTAAAAGAAGATCACCGTTGTGCTAAAGTAATCTGGTTTTCATCCATCGGAATTAAAACCGTCTGGATGTAGCCCTGGCTTAATTGGCAGAGGAGGTGTTCTGCTCTGCTCTTTTAAAAGAAAGAAATCTGCAATAACAAATAATTTCTTTAGAATAACTCACACAAGATTAGATGTAATAAAAAGAATGTAATGAGTTGCAGAGGCACGATCCCACAGGCGAAGGGCTATGTGGTGCTGGTGAGGTTCAGGTCAGCTTTGGTTTGATGTCTCCTTTTTGTTTCGTTTGGAAAACACAAAAGCAAATCCCATTTCCAGGTATTCTAGTTGCCAGCTTTGGAAGGAGTTTCATCTCCTTTAACATGTCTGATTGCTAATGAGCACTTAAGTCACTGAATGTATAACTACAAGGCTACTTTTTGTTTCCATCTAAAACTGATGGAAACTGTTGGTACATGATGAAAGCTGTTGGTGCATTGGTACTGTTCAGGGACAGTGTCTGCAGAGTCATGGAGGGGTTCCAAGCTTGGATATTCCCATGGCTCAGTGTCACTGTGCAGATTTTCATTTAGCCCTGAGGACATGGGATGTAGCAAGACTCTTGCCTTATAAGCCTGGTGTCCTGTTAGGTTGGGTATACCTTGTATTGCACATATTTGAAACTTAATTACCAGCTTAATCCTGATTTCTTGCTTCTGAAGCCTGAGGTTATAAATGATAATTAAAAAGAAAAGCTTTTTAGCTTTTTAACAAGCATTATGACCCTGTTAAGATTAATTTATCTACAATATTTTGTATTCTTTTCCTGAGTGACTCCAGTTCAAGTCACTTCCACTGCTGAACAAAGGGAGCCTTAAATGATTGTGAGCCTTAATTTGGTGAGAAACTGTGTGTAATAATTCAATGAATTATTGGTTTGACTTGGAGAGCTTCCTACTGGTAGGTGGTAAAAACAGTCAGAGCAGTTGCATAATGTCAGTGCTTTGCACTCCCATTATATATGATCTGTTTAATAATACCGCATGTGAAAGTGTAAAAGCTGTTTTGTTTATTGCAGTGATAGGCTGTCTTCAAATTTAAATTAAGGAGCTTAGGACTGGAGCCATCAAGATCATTTTTCCAGCTGCCTTTTTGATGTTGTGCCCAGAGAAATGGCTAACGGTGGAGACCAGCAATAGAAAACCAGTAGCTGACAGCTACTGTTCCATTGCACATCTGGAGTGGTAACCAGTGCCCAAGTGACACCTCTGACATGGCATTGTGCTCTGCTCCGACACATCCTGTTTCAGGTACCAGAGATCTTAAATGCTTCTAAGCCAAGCGACCTTGGAGCACCTCTGCTATGAGGAAAGGCTGAGAGAGCTGGGATTGTTCAGTCTGGAGAAGAGAAGGCTCTGGGGAGACCTTACTGGAGTAAGTTCTTAAAAGGGGCCCATAAGAAAGATGGGGAGAGATTTTTTAGCAGGGCCTGTTGCAACAGGACGAGGGGTGATGATTTTAAACTAGAAGAGGGAGATTCAGGCTGGATGTGAGGAGGAAATTTTGTACAATGAGGGTGGTAAATCCCTGGCACAGGTTGTCCAGAGAGGTGGTGGATGTGCCATTCCTGGAGACATTCAAGCCCAGGCTGGATGTGGTTCTGGGCAACCTGATCTAGTTGAAGATGTCCCTGCTCATTGCAGGGGGGTTGGGCAAGATGACCTTTGAAGGTCCCTTTAAAGCCAAACTATTCTAGGATGTTATGAAGTTATTTTATTTTTCAGGAGGGGAATCATACAGGTAAAGACTGGCAAGTCAGCCTTGGGGGGAGCGGGATGACCCAGCACGTCCTGGCTTCATGCGTGGCCTTGGCCAATGCAGTGTTTAAATTCCTTTAGTCTGCAGGAGCCCAGCTGCACTGTCCAGACAGTTCATGAGACTTTGTCCATTACAGGAAATCCAGATGTGTTTGTTACCCCACCAAAGGCATGGATGTGGCTCACAGAGCCACATCTCTGCCAGCTTGGTGCTGTATTGGTGTGTAACGGTCCTTTACAACCGCTATGCTGCAGCAGACCTGTGGTCTGTAAGAGGAAATAAAAGGGATTGATAATAATCCCTTAAAAATTATTATTTAAATTATTAAATAATTTATTTTCATTTATTATTTTATTAGTTATCTACATTATAATTCCTATTATTATATCTTATAATGTGATACTTATGTATTATTTTTATTATCCTTTATTGTATTATTGAATTATTCATTTGACATAAATTATATTAAAATAATTAATCATAGAAGGGTGCTAACTTCTGCCCTGCTGTGTGGCCAGTTGTGGCTGCAGTGTAAAAGGTAGCCAAGCTGGATTAATTTTTGTATTTATACATTCACATATGTCACTGCACATTGATGTGTTTTGATGCTGCTGAGTTGTTCCAGCTTCTGGCAGGGGTTCCAAGGAGAGGACCATTTCTACTACAGATGTTTTTCAAAGTGTCGTCATAGACTGGTTTCGGTTGGAAGGGACCTTAAAGCTCATCCAGTTCTAACCCCCTGCCATGGACAGGAACACCTTCCACTAGGCATGGAATTAAAAGTAAATAACACACCTGTGCGCAAAGCCAGCCTCCAGCTCCCAGGACAATGCTTTTCCTTAATAGCAAAAGAATATATTTAAGCTCAGTAAAGGAAGTATTTCAAGGAAATTCACTGAAAAATAGGCTGATGATATCCTGACTGCTTCTCCAAAGATAAGTTTTCTTCTCAGATAAGAAGTTAAATGGAGTGTGGTAGTGTTTTGGTTTTGAAGTCCACTGCATGGGGACCAGAGTTTGGGGATTCTGGGAGCACAAGCTCCAACGGGAAGGTGTGTGCTGGCTCCCACTTCATCTCACTGCTCCAGCAAAGCTTGCAGAGGGTGAGATTGTCTTTCCAGACAGCACAGCCTGGCTTCAGAGCCAGCTGAAGGAGCTTTCTTCTGGTTCTTTTTATGATGCCAGCTTAAAAAAAACCCGGAAGATTTCAGCCATTTGTCTTCTGTCGATGTATTTATCACCTTAAAAGACTTAACCAGGTAGTGAAAAATTCAATAAAACCCCTGCCTGCATTAGTTTGAAATAGCACCGATGTTTAGCACTGGCTTGCCTGTTATATGGATGAAACTGTTTTGGGTCTTAAATCTTTTGTTATCTGTGGAATAATCACAAGACTGTTAAAATGCAATCTGTAAATGTTGTGGGCAATTGAGGCTGTTCTCCCCCACCCCATGGTTGTCTGTTTTTTTTTATTTGTCAGCAGAAGTAATTGCTTTCCTTGACACACTTAAAGGATTGCTCCCATTTCTTCGTGTTTTATAGCTGTGCTATTCCAGCACTACAAATATTTAATATTATTTAATCTGTTTTGTAATGAATCCCAGATAGCTTTTGTTGGGTTCATCTGGTGGGAATGGTATCGTCACCTTCATCTGCAGCCAGCATCTCCCAGCCTTGATAGCTATGTTCAGGAGCTGCACATTCAGATGGAGTTAAAATGGCAGAGCTTAAACCTTCCCTTTGGTGCCCTAGCCTAGGTGGCTTTTTTGGTCCTTCTGTGGTAGGTTTCTCTTGGTTGGCCTCAGGGCTATCTAGGGACCCATCTGATGTGGCAGGAGTGCTCCAGACCCATTGTGGCAAAAAGCTCAACAGCTTGTGTGCCAAGCAACTCTCCCATGTGCCGTGTGTGTTAAAGGCTTTGCTGGATCTTGTGGGTTGGGTGAGGGTGTCGCCCTTAATTTGTGTGAGAATTTGTTGGGTGTTAATGAAGCAGGTTTGGTGGGAGCAGGGACTCTTACACATGGTGTGAACTTGTCACCCAGCACCTCCTCACGCACTGGGAGGGAAGTTCGGGTCTCCTGAGCCTGGATCCTGTTTGGGACCTCCTGCTTTACAGGTGATGTGTTGTCTCTTCTGCTGTTGCTTTACTTGTAGCTGCACACATGGGGAAGGACATGTCTCCTTGGTGACCCATGACCTCCACCTTCACATATGAAGAATGACTGTTGGGCAAGTTTATTTCCAGTGAGACTTGCTCCTGCTGTTCCAACCCTGTGGTCTCACATCTCTGCTCCTTGTGGAGCACAACTCCTGCTGGAATGACACAGGCAATGATAGATCAGCGTTAGCAATGTTTGATTGCAAAATTCTGCAGGTGTCAGCAGTTTTTCCAACCAAAAAAGCTTTTAGCTCTTGGGCAGAAAGTCAGGTGCCATTTAAATGCAGAGCCATCAGGATTTTGAAAAATAAACCCAAACAGGGAGTTGGTCTGTTTTCCCTCTTCTTAACTTTTCTTTTTCAGATGAAATACATAAGAAGCTCTTAGCTAGGATAAATCCTAATTGAGGATTCGGTCAAGGCTGTTGCTAAATGAGCAGAGCAAGACTGCTACACAAATGCAGCTTCAGCACATCAAAATAAGCAATTCTTAAAATTCTCACATGGAAAGAGGATTCACGTCATTAAACCTCTTTATCTTCTCCCCGTTCCCAAAACCAGCCCTTTTGCCCCTTTTAAGAATCACCCAAATCCTTCACAATCCCCACAGCACACAGCTCTGGTGTTGCTCCTATATTACTTTTCCCTGGAGTCAGAGAATCACAGAGTGGTTTGGGTTGGAAAGGGGCTTAAAGCTCATCCTGTTCCAACCCCCTGCCATGGGCAGGGACACCTTCCACTAAACCAGGTTGCTCCAAGCCCCATCCAACCTGGCCTTGAACACTGCAAGGGATGGGGCAGAGGGCAGGCTTCAATTGACCTTGGAAGGGTTTCTTCATCAAGGGCTACCTGGGCATCATCTCAAATTTACACATTTCCTTCAGGGCTCTTCCCCAAACCAGGGTCTTTCAGGTATAAGTGACACCTGGCAAGTGCACACAGACTTGGGAAGGCTTTGGGATGCACTGTGGAAGCATTCCTCCTCCAAAGAGGGGCTGTAGTGGTGGTAGGTAGTGGTGGGACTTTGAAGGATCCAGTAAAGCACCCAACAGTCAGCTGTTCCTGGAGATTATCTGCTGGTAGACAGCACTAAAAGACTAAAGCTGAAAGAAAAACAGCCACTCTGTATCTGTGTGTGTTTTCAAACCCTGTGGATGAATGTGGCTGAGAAACAGTAAGTTCTGGGTATTTGTCCACCTGAATTTCTGTTTTTTTCCTATCAAAGCAGTTACCCTGCACTAGCTTCTGGATAGCTTTACCCTGGACATTGTGGTCGCTAGAAAATTGAAAACTACTACATCTGGGAAACCAGTTTAACATTCACTCAGCTTGTCTTAGCACACACGTGGTGTTTGGTGTTTCTCCTTGCTCCCTGGCTCAGCAATGTGCTGCTTTTCCTTGCAGATCAAGATCAGCGGCAAGTGGAGCAATCTGGATCAACTATGACTGCTTCCAGGAGCTGGTGCAAGTGCAGGAGCAGAGCGGCAGCTCCCAGACCTTCACAGCGGCCCATTATGCAGCCAGGACTCCTCGCTGGGTGCTCTTTGGGTCCAGAGAGAGGGGATTTGATCCCTTGGATGTGAGATACCAGCAGAAGAACAAAGCAAGGGACATCTCTGGGTGCTGAGGCTGGGGCTCGCTGATCTCTTGGCTGGCTGGCTGCTGAGCTTTGGTCTCCATTTCTAGGCTAACACTGATTTTGAATCTATTCACCTAGACTTTTCTGATGTTTGATATGGAGAAGGAGGGTAAAGCCTTTATTTAACCCTTCCGTCCTGTTTTTAGGGTTTCTTGGATTAAAATATTTATACTGCTTTCTATCTCAAGATACATCACAAATGGTGTATGCTGGCAGTTTGTCCTACCTGGTAGCACAATGAGGGAGGCAGTGGCTGTGGTCTCCACAGCAGAGAGCACTTGGAGCTGAATGTGGAGAGGGAACGTTCATTTGACTTCTGTGCCCTGGTGCAAGGAGAGCCTGGCATATGCTGGCACCAACTTGACAGCAAAACATTCTACATCGATAAGAATAAGTGCCAAGGAGACTTCCAACACCACAAGGTGGTTGGATCTATGTGGGTGAGACTGCAGATGGATTTGGATCTAAAAGCCTGAGCCTTGCTGGAAGTATCATTGTGCAGACAGTAACAGATTTATGTATTTTAAACACTGGTGCCAATTCCTGTAAATTCCGTCCCATCCCCTTGGGAATGCTGTAAGTAACAGCACCCCTATTAATGTCATCTGCAACTTCTGGTATCTCTCCAAATATCTTCTAGTTTCATGGGCTTGGCAATTAATATTTTCCAAGTAGTTTTATCCCCCTCCCCAACACCCTTAAGCAGTGTATATAACTCTTCAAAGCCCTGTTAGGCTCTGGCTGTGTGTGTCCAGTGTCCTGCTGATGGTGAGGATGTGCTGTGGGGAGCCAGCTGGCTTGGCCATCAGTGGGTGGCTTCCTTCACTCCACCCAGGCAGGTCAACAGCATTGCTGCTGGTTTGGGTAATCTGATGTAAATGGAAACTGAATCCAGCTGCAGAAACAGACCCAGAGGCTGGGGGAAGGAACTGTGGTCATGCTCAAGTGTTCTTGTTTTCCTGTGGAGCTCCAGGAGCAGAGATCAGAGGTGTTCCCAGTGCTCCCACCTTCCTGGTGAGGTCCATAAACCTGTGATTCCCAGTGGTGCTGTAGGTGGTGAGTGTTCCTGAGATTGTGATTCTATTTCTTTTTTTTAAAGAACCTAATTTCTTAATGTGTAAAAAGTGTTTCTAAGGAAGAAAGAAAATAAAGTCATTTTCCTTCGAGCACCTTTGGTGTATCACTGCTGTACAAGTCTGTGTAAGAGAGGATGCTAAAGGGATTTTAAGGAGATCAAAAGCACAGATGTTGCTGAATATCTACTTTTTTTCTTAATAGCATGTTGGTGAAAGGGGAGGGCATCTGTATGTCCATGGGTGATGGAGAGGGCTTGGCTGGTGTCCAAGCAGGACACAGTTGGAGGCTGAGCTTGGTGTGCCACATGTCCCAGCTGGGCTAATGAAACCCTGTGCCCAGGCCTCTGTGTCCCATGGCTGGGCTGAGCCAGGCCATGGTCATGGTGAGGTCTGATCTTCTGGGCTGCTAGTGCTGCTTCCTAGCTAAGACTCTCCATGTGCTTCATCCTTCACAGCTTCATTCATGGGTGCTGGTGAGCACTCAGCTCAACTGGGATGGCTCTTTGTTGCATGAGAAGGATCTACAGGTATTTCACTGCCTCTTCATCACCAGCCTCCTGTGGGTCAGGTTAACTGAGGTCAGTGGCAGCTTAGGCAAGACATGAGCTTTCTGTGGGAGTCTGTTAACTCTGGAGCATTGGTTGCATGTGGGTGCAGCTGGGCTTCTGGGCCAGCATGTTTGGTATCCACCATAACCCACCATCCTCCCCTCAATGGACACCAGCTCTTCTGTACCTATTCTTCCCTTCTGGGCCAGACAACTCCATCCTGCATCCACCTCCCTGATGGATGAAGCAGTCATAAATCACCTGTATTGACCCTAATCCCTTGCGCATCTCTGCTGAGCTCTGCTAGCAGCCAGTCCTGTCTCGGGAGAGGTGGCCCCAGTGCTGCAGGAGCCCTGGGGCTGCTGTTCCTCAGTGACAGCTGTGAAGTGCAGTATGTGAAATGCTCTGTAGAGCCCTGACAGTGCCTTCCCTTAGAAATCCGGTGGCAGCCCTAAAGAAAACTGTGTGGTTTCTCTGGGCTGTGGCATTGGCACTATTTCTCCTCCTAGCCCCCCTTGGGACACATAGATTGCTGCTGTCCCTGTTACACAGTGCTTCTCCATGGGCCATTTGGTTCAGTCGAAATAACACATTGGTGCTCTAAGAGGTCTTTGCCTGATTCTCCCTGTGTCCTCACATTGCCTCCATCCTTCATCCTGATTCTCCCTGTGTCCTCACATTACCTCCATCCTTCTCCTGTGTCCTCCCTGTGCTCACTCCATCCTTCTTCCTGATCCTCCCTCTGTCCTCACACTCCCTTCATCATAGAATCGCAGAATCCCAGACTGGTTTGTGTTAAAAGAGACCTTAAAGCTCACCCAGCTCCAACTCCCTGCCACGGGCAGGGACATCTTCCACTAGACCAGGTTGCTCCAAGCCCCATCCAGCCTGGCCTTGAACACTGCCAGGGATGGGGCAGCCACAGCTTCTCTGGGCACCTTCACAGGGAAGAACTTCTGCCTAAGATCTCATCTCAGCCTCCCCTCTGTCAGGTTAAAGCCATGGTCCAGGCTGCATCCCTCCTCAATGCGCCACAGCTCTGTCCAGCCTTGCTGCCGTTGTGCCCTGACTCACAGAGTGACTCATTTGGGATGGGGGCTGTGTTTTGGTTTTGGGTGAGGATAAATATATTTGTTTCTAAAAATCTTCAGCTGGAAAACATCCCGCAAACAGAGAATTGTCATCCATCAGCTTTGTCTTCATCTGGCTCCGCTCCTAAATCATTCATGAAGTCAGAGCTGCTGTTGTGCCTCGAGGGGATAGGAAGGAGATAGCTGAATTAATCGAGGGAAGGGTGTCTTGCTCATTTTGTCAGCTGAGAACTGAGCCAGGAGTTGGCAAAGGCTGTGGCCCTGCGGGAGGGGACCCGGCCCAGCAGTGAGAACATGAGCTGCTCTTGCAGCTCACTGTGATGAAGGGAGGCAATTAATCCAGGGTAAAGATTTCAGAAGAAGCCTTGGGTTTCTGGAGCTGAGTGTTCCCAGAGGTGGGAGCTCACTGGTTCCTTCCCTTCCTCCTCTTTGTCTTCATCTCCTCCCCTTACCAGCCAAGAGGCACTGACTGCTGCAGCAGGGTTGGAGGTGCCAGGAGCTCCTGGCTCTCATTTCCACCATTGATGGGACATTGATGGGCCAGGTCGGACGGGGCTTGGAGCAACCTGGTCTAGTGGAAGGTGTCCCTGCCTGTGGCAGGGGGTTGGAACTGGGTGACCTGTTAGGCCCCTTCCAGCCCAAACCAGTCTGTGAGTCCATGAAATGTCAGGCTTTTATTGGGTATGCTCAACAGCTTCCTGGTACAGCTGCCCAGCAAACAGATGATGGTAAACTATTGCTCTTTTCCCCATCTCCCACTTTGCTGCCACTGCCGTGTCCCATGATCCCCCCTTTGCTGATGGGAGCAGCTTTAGTGTTTACAGAAATATGTTCATTTGGGGTTTATTTTCAATAAAAGGCAAGATAATAATAGTAATAAAAGGAATCCAGCCTAGAAACCCAGAAACAGACCCACCAGCACTTTATTTCATTGAGACACACATGCTCTGCACGGGCGAAGATGCCCCCAGTAATTCCATGTTTATTCCATCCCTCAATTCATGCTTATGAACAGACCACCCTGTGAATGATACAATATATTGTCCACATAGTATGGAAATCTGCTCTGCAGATTATTGCAGAAGGAACACCTGCCGTGAGCTCTGCAGGCAGGAGCTGAGGCTGCGGAACACTGGATCGGGGCATTAGCACTCTACTAAATACAGTCTTGTTCTTTGGCAGCAGGCTGAGGGCATTACAAGGAAAAGCTGCTCTGAGCCCTGCTCAGCTTATAGGGTAGCACCAAAATACCTGCACTGCTGCTCAGATCAAAGCTTTTTGGTTTCTTTAAACAAATAAGCTACAAACACCATGGAGAAACAGCAATGAGAAAGCAAGGCCACAGAAATTGAAGTTACTATCCAGCTTTTCTGCCTCAAGCCTCAACTGGAGGAATGGCGGATGGAGCCGGTGTTCTCCAGTCCTGGTGAGGTCTCCAAGCCTGGGCACACTTGTGACATCTCAGAGTGGTGACATGCAGCTCCTTCTTTACACATTTTTTTCCTTCTTTATATTTTCCTAAAGATTTTGGGAAACTCACGGCAAGGGTGGTGTGTGTCTGGCTGGAAGCATCATGCTTGGTGTTCCCACAGTGCTTGCTGGGTATGGGAGACCCATGCTTAGCCCAAATGGAGTTTGGGCTCCCATAGAAGTTGGCAATATCAAATCTATAGGGATGACATGTGGTTATCTGTGGTGTTAAGCCATTTGCTGCTTCCCCAGCAGCCCACTATGGCTCCTTGAGAGCTCTTCTGGAGCACAACAGCAAGCATTCACCTGCACCTTCATGCACCACAGTAAAGGTGGACATGGCCAATAGCAAAACGCATTTGGTCCCTGTAGTTAGTTCCATAAACCCTCCACTTTATGCAGTTTGTGCTCTCCCAGGGCAGTGTTCCAGGGTGTTTCCTACAGCCATGAGGCCCATACTGCTGCGTGGAAGCAGCAATGTGGCTGGGAAAGGGCTCTGGAGGAGGAAAACCAGCAGCAGGTCATTTTCTACAGGTGGATCTCATTTGCTGTAAGGACAGCAGGAGGGAGGGACTGGGGCAGGGCAGTTGGGAAGGTTATAAAAGCCACTGGGGCTGCCTAAATGGAAGGAGATTGGTTTTGAGTTTCAAAGGTGGATCATTCAGTATGGGGGAGTTGATGCTGAAGGACGTTTTTGCTAATGGATGGTGCTCAAGGTGAATTTTGCAGCCTGGTGGGACCAGGAATGGGGATATACTGCCCATGGGACAAACTGTGCTGGTGGGTTTAGTGGTGACCATGGTTTGAAGTCCTTTGGCCATGTTCCTTGGGCACCCATGAGGTGAGGGCTGCTGGCAGCTGTGCCCTGCCAGACCAAGCTCTGCTCTGGAAAATGAGGAGGGTGCATCCCACACCTCATGGTCTAACTCCCCTTGTAGTGGGGGTAGAGGTGGCAAGTGAATCCTAGTATGTAATGGGTGGGAAACCTGCTGGGAGATGGCCATGAAATAGAGCAGCAATTGCTCCTGTGCTTTACTGCATTAGTTAAATTAACCTTATAATTTCAAGAACAAAAGAAGGGACCACTGGGATCCTTTTGAGATCTGCTCTGGCCTCTTAGAGGCTGAAAAATCATCGGGAGCTCTGGCATGGACAGGAAAGAACTTCTTCCGAAGATCTCATGTCAGTCGCCCCTCTGCCAGGTCAAAGCTGTTCCCCCTCGTCCTGTCCTTACAGGCTCTTGCCCACAGCCCCTCTCCAGGTTTCTTGTAGCCTCTTTAGGTGTTGGAAGGCTGAACAATTTGTAGAACCACAGACTGGTTTGGGTTGGAAGGGGACTTAAAGCTCATCTAGTTCCAACCCCCTTGCAGGTGAGTGTTTATTTCCTGACTTCATTCTGGCTAGCTTGTCTCAGGTATGTATTTTCTGCTAATATTCTGATAACCCAAGTGCATCAAACTGATTGCTTGTAATTGTAATGCTGTGAAACTTCTGTAAAAACCCAGCTGAGGTCTGTGCAGCCAGCTGTGTCTTTCTGAAGTGGTCTTGGGTATTTTTACCAAGTTTTCAAGTTATTTTTGTAGTCAATCTCTTCAGAGTGAGGAAGGGTTGGTGCATTTTTTGTCCATGTTGGCAGCCTTTCCTGGGCGCCTGATCCAGCACTGTGATGTGCTGAGTTGCCTTCTGAAGAGGCTTTGTCAGCACATACCAAGGTGACTATAGCAGAGAGCAAGGACCGGTGGGGCAGGGTTTCCTGTGGCAGCTGGTGTGGGGAGTTAATTTTGGTATCACTTTTGTTGCCAAGGGGATAGGAAGTGTTTGCTTCCTAGACCCCAGATACAGACTGAGACCAGTGCCTTACCCCAGCTGCCTGTGCTCACCCCTGCAGCAGGTATTTCTTGGGTTTGTATTTCTCCTCCCAAGATTAAACAGAGATCATAGGGAGCATCCAAACCCTTTTGAAAAATCCTTGTAAAGCTCTGATCTCTTCAAAGGCCTTGTTTGATGTCTGCTGTGAAGGGTGCTGTGCAGGTTTTCCTTATGGGGCTTGTTGAGGCTATGGGTGGGATGTTGGTGTTCGCAGTGCTGCAGCTGTCTCTGCCACTGGAAGGGTCCTGGGTTGCCTGGGACTGAGCTATCGCTTCATGGCAAGATCATTAACTCAAACCTGGCACCAAAAAAAAGCAGCTACCAGTGGTGTGTTTTTCTCGCTATCTTAACAACTTTGCAGCCTGAAATCCTAAATTTTAACCAATGAATGGAAGATCAGTTCTGTTGGAACACTGGCAGCAGTCAACTGCTCCACATATGAAAAAGATTTCAAGCCCACATGACATCTTCCTTTGTATATATGTGCTGAAATCACATCAAACATAAGCAGTGCTGAGGAAACTCAAAGATTCATAGAAAAATCACGAGACTCTGAGACAGATTTAGGTATTAATATTTTGTATTAATAGTATTTAATGCTTTCTAGACTGTTTCCAGATTTGCTTCACTGTTGCTTTGATGACATAATGTGGGGGTTTTTTTCACGTTTCATATCTTTCATCTAAAGTCTTCAAAGTGCTTTTTGCTTCCCCATATGGCTGTGCTGGGTGGGCTTTGTGGTTCTTGTTCTCCATGTTTCTCTGTGCCTGGAGGCCCTGGTAATCAAAGCCTCCTTGTTCCCACTACAGCCAGGCAGGCTTTGGGGGTGGTTTAGCTCCTTATCACATTGGATCATAATAGGAGTCATCCTGAGTCCTTCCTGCATCTTCATGCAGTGAAAGCAAAATGTGTTCTGCTGTTTGTACCACAAAGCCACCAGAAGATGACCCTTTTGTTTTTCCCAGCCTCTCCATTGGCTCTTCCTGGGTTTTTGTTTAGTTTTGGATTTTTTTTGGGGGGGGTATCTGTATTTTCTCAAAGGTCTTTACATCGTTATCAAAAATCCATCTTTCCCCAAGGCTTTCTATATTTAATCAACAAATATCACCCAATTATATGGGGATCAAGTAATTATGTCTCTCTGAGCAAACCTACTTCTCTTTCTTTCCCCAAGGGGAGGAGAGGTCTTCCCTCAGGATTATGTGATTAAGCAGAGGATTAAAAGAGAAATCTTGCTTTGTTACTTAAAGAGCTTAATTTGAAATCCTCTCAAAAGTGAGCTGCACTTTGCAAGAGCTGAGTAAAGGAACTGTGTCCCTGAGCCTTGGGTCCTGCTCAGTTGGGCACCCCATGGCTGCATGGGGAAGTGATCTCCAGAGTGGGATCAGCCCTCAGCCAGGGTCTCAGAGCAATCCTGGTGTCTTTCACTATGGCTGGTCACCCCTGCTTTTCTCCTGAGGTGTGCTTTGAAACGGCTGAATGGGTCCCCTCTTCTCCAATGGGATGTCAAGCATTGGGTGCAGCCTGATGCCGTGGCTTTGGGATGAGCTCAAGTGATTTTGATCCACTAAGACCATGGGAGTCACAGTTGCCTCCAGAGGCACCTCGCTGTGTGTCTCCCCACTCTGGTGAAGGTCCATCACTCCCTTCTTGGTTCGGCATTAGGCTGCCCCACGTCCAGATCTGACTTCACTGATGGCTTTCCCTGGTTCTGCTCTGTGGCCCTAGTGCTGGGAGGGGAGTTTCCTGCTGGCTCTGCTTTGGCACGTCAGCAATCAAATATCCTAAAGAAAGGTTGAAAGCCATGTCACACTTGTGTATACCTGCCTATATAGCATTTATAGGCATATACACAAGGCACAAGAGCTATAGACTTTGGAAAAGTTCTTTGCGCTACCAGTAAGCAGAAGGGCTGCTGGAGGGAAGGACCCACTGCACTAATTCATTCACTACAGGCAAAAAGCATGTGAAGAGCTGTTACTTCTCCTCAGCAATAGTTTGCCATGCTCTGCCTCTAGAATTTTATGTGCATTTATGGCCCAATAGAGAAGTGCTGCCTATGTGCTAGTCCCACGCTCTTGGCAGGCATGAGCACTTGGAGAATAACACCCGGCACAGTCAACAGGGCCAGTACCTGATGAAAAGAGATGGAGATAGCTCTGGCTTGTTCTTTCTCACCAGCAAGAGGCCAAATCCCCAGCTGTGAGCTCTCATACCAGCCCTGGGCATAGGTGGTAATTTCTCAGAAGCTTTTACCTTTTTAACTAGTGTCAGGAACAAGAGGTGGGACATTGAAAGGCTTCTGTAACTGATGGAAATCAGGGAGGTTTCATAAAAAGACTGGAAAGCCTTTTACAAGCTTTTGCTTCTGTGTTTGCATTTGCCTTTCAGTTCATGTTACTCAAGACTGTAATTTTTGTTCAGAAGACAGCACATTTGGGGGATTTGAGGGAGTTTCCTGGTGTGTGGAGCTGTCAGCTGTAATGCAGCAAGTGGGGAGGATGTTACCAGAAGAGGACTTGGATTTTCTGGCAAATCTGCACTGTGGTTTTGAGTGTGAACATAAGGAAAGGGCAAGAAGAGAGGAGGGACTGAGCTGCCCCAGAGCTGTGCCCGTATGTTGGCTCGTTCCCTGCTGAGAACTGGCAAACAATGGAGAACTGCAACAGGAATATCCAAGGTGGAAATAGGAGCACCTGCTGTGATGGATACTGCTGTGGTGGCCTGAAGCCCAGTTAAACATCCAGCTGGCAGCATCTGTAGTGGCTGTTCCCAAAGGTGCTGCTCAAAGAGCAGTTATAGGGTTTAGATGTGAGTATCACCCTGCAGTGCAATGTTGGGGCGGACTCAGTGTCCTCACTAGCACTACTGTGAAGCCAGCACAGCATCCTCCCTGAGCATGGGTGCATAGCCAAATCCTGGTGCAAGGTGCCCCAGATATGCAGCTCTCCTGCTAATTTAGCCTTGTGTTTTACCATGCTTACTACCAGTACGTTGCCCTGTCCCTTTCCATTGACCATCATTAAAGCTGGTAGATGCTGCTGAGCCATGTTATCCCTCTGGATAACCTGGGGCCAGGCTCTGGTCACTAAAACTGCATGGATATTTACCAAGGTTTGGTGAAGGGTGCATTGAGGCTGTTCTCCTTCCCTTTGCTCTTCCATGGATGTAGTGCTCCCAGCAAGACTCCACTGCAGGCAGCTGTGGAGCTGGGGAAGTGTGTGTTTGAGTGCAAATCAGGGCAAGGCAGAAGGAGAAAAAGGAATTCAAGAAGATACACATCTCCCAGAAGCCCATGTTAAGAGAAGACAGTAAGCTGGGATGAATGATGCATAAGATAAAGAGCCTAGGGACAGCAGGGAGGGAAAAGAAAGAATTGCGTAAATAGGGAAAATATATGAGAGAGACAAAGGGAAGAGCCATAAAAGTGGGAATGTCATTTATCAGGACATGTTTCATGTTTGCAAGAAAAAAAAAATCCACTAAACTAAAAACCTGGTGCAAAAACTCAAGTGAACCTCAGGGAACATCTTGGAGGGTGGATGGCATGAGGGATCAGTGAGCTGGGTTGAATGATGTTATTTGCAGTTGTTTTGCATATACCAGATTGAGCAATGGACCTGACTAGCCCTGCTTGAGGCTCCCCAGCACCCCACATGAGCCAGGTCCCGCCAGCCAGGCAAGCACAGACCTCCTTTAAATGGGCTCCTTTGGGCTGTAAGGGTGGGAAGGAAGAGGTAAAACAAAGGGAGCAGAGCCCTCAGGCTCTTAAATTGCTAAATTGAAACCACTTAATCTCATTAGTACTAATGATCTAAGTAGATATATGTGTGTGTGGTGTAGGAGGAGGGGTTCGAGGAAGGGTTCCCAAAGTCACCTTTCCCTAAAGACCATGCCCAGGGAGGAAGCAGATGGATGTCTGCACACATGGACACCAGCACAAGAGGTTTGCAAGGCAGAGCAGTGAGCCAGTGCCTTGGGGAGTGAGAGGTGCATGTCTGAAAGCATGATAGAAGCAGGGGCTGGGGGTGACTCTCTGCTGGTTGCCTGCAAAGGCAAAGCTGCTCATGTGGCTAATGGATGGTTTTGCTCTGGAGCAATGGGCTGTGGAGGTATCCAGGCTAATAAAAAGCTGAGTTGGAGGGAAGGTGGGATTAGAGCTTGGGCTGTGGCTGTGTTGGTGGGGTCTTGGTGTCAGTTAAGGAGCTGATGGCCAAGGAGAAGAAGGAAAGGCAGTGGCTGTCCTTCCATAGGGCACTGAGCTGATCTCCTGAGAGGGTTGTCTGAGGATGAGGCTGTAAATCTGCTGTGCATTGCAGGTAAAAGTAGGATATTCATCACATCCCTTACCATGGTGCAGGAGCTGCTCTGTCATCATAAACCTCTGTTACTTTGTCTCCAGTTTATCAGATGTTTCATGCACTTCACATACTGATATTGCTTGTCTCCAAGGGGTTACAGCTGCTCCTGCAGTGCTGTCTGCAGTCTTGCCAAGGCTGGAGGGGGGGTGTTTCCTCTGGCTCCCACTATCTGCAAGACACCAGGAGCGTGTGGCTGGATCATGCTGCCCTGGTTCACACAGCGGTTTGTGTCCCTTGTGTGCTGCAGCTGAGGGAATGGATGCAAAAAGGCATTGCTGTGGCATTTTATAACCCTTGGACTGGATTAATGAAGCTGACCTTAACACTTTCCAATAGTCTAATGGCCATTGATGTATTCTGCTGATGTTAAACCTTTAACACTAAAACCAGGCATTTGGAGAAAGGTCTTTGTTCCCAATGACAATGTGTGAGCTGGATAGCGAGAAAACAGCTGCAACCATGGAATGGTTTGTGTTGGAAAGGACCTTAAAGCTCATCCAGTTCCAATCCCCTGCCACTGGCAAGGACATCTTCCACTAGACCAGGTTGCTCCTAGCCCCATCCAACCTGGCCTTGAGTAACTGTGTCTGCTTTCTTTCCCCTTCCTGACAACCCTGTCGAGCTTTTCCAAACCCCTCTGATACAGAAGCCCCTTTTCCAGTGGTTGTTGCACAGCAGCCCCATCCCCCTCCCCCCCCCCCCCAGTCTGGGAGATGTGCTTTGGGGCATTTGGTCTTGCTCCCTCCAGGACATTTACACCCAAGTCTGTGTTCTGATGATGGGCTTGTGTTCAGATTGTATTTGCTGAGCACTTGTCTCCTGGTTTATGCATCCCAGCATGGCACCAGGAAAGCATTCCTGGAGCAGGTTGTCTGGTCTCTGCATGGCTCTGCTTCATGATCTGTCTTTTCTTGGCTGTAAATATTAACGATGTGAGTTAAGTGGAGTTAAGAGACTGCATTAATTATTATGGAGTTCCTCAGCAGCCTTTTGCCTCTAGGAAAGGACAGTGGCATAGCACATCTTTACCTTTAGTTTGCAAATGCTGTCTGAGTGCCTGGAGCAGTCCAGGAGCACTGGGTGGGAACGGTTTCCTCTTGTAGTCTTTGCAGAATGGGTGAGTTCTGGTGTTTTGCCTGGTGTGAGTTTGAGCTCCACCATTCCAGAGCAGCAGGTACACCATGTTCTGCAAAAATTAATGACCATAAAACTAAGATCACCTCCAATATCCAGGCCCCAAAGTCAGGCAGGCTGTGCTCATGGTTTGGCCAGAGCTTCCCCTTCAGTATGAGCTCTACTGCTTGATTAAAAATACAAAACCTTGGTGATAATGCTCATCACTCCTCTGACATGGATTTTTGCAGCAGTCTCAAAGCCCAGCATAGCAGAGAGCTCTGGGAGCTGTGTGTTAGCTGCTGAAGTAACATTCCAGTTAAAGTCACAGGCAAACATCAGCAACAAAAAAATTACAACTACAGAAAGAGAATGGTGAGAAAACAGGAGTAATCTGTTTCTAACTGTAATGCTGTAAGGAGGAGTCAGGCTTAGACCCTGCACTTCGTTCTTCCTTCTGCAATTCGGCAAATGCCAGCAGCTTTGGAAAGTTCACGTTTTCTATACTTTTGCTTGAAACACAACAATTTTTCTGACTGTTCTCCCCTTGTCCTATGCTTCATTTCTTTGTGAAAAACCCATTAAACCCAGAAAGGTCAGATTTTCAGAAGCTCATGGTGCACATACTGCACATCAAACATCTCGCTGTGAGCTTCCCATCGGAGGCTAGTGGATGTTGTTTGAAATACTGAGGTTTCTTTGGTGCCTGACTGAGAGATGAGTTCTCCAGGAATCCTGCCCATATGTGCCCACTGCCACCTTAACCATACTGAGAGGCAACGTGCCTGTAGCCCTTCACAGCATCGCTCTATGCCCTTGTGTGCAGACTGCAGATCCTGAGAAATCCAAGCTGTTGCAGAAATGATCTGCTCCTCTGGGAAACTAATGCAGTCAAGCCTGTAATCTGCCCAAGCCTGTGTTTCAGTGTGCAGACAGCAGCAGCAACTGAGCAACCAAGCAAAGATCTACCTAGAGGTCCTAAGGTCCAGAAACTAACTTTGCAGAGTCCTCTGCCTTGCCATTTGACCAGCCTACATGGAAGGGCTGAAATGATAACCTCATGTTGGCCTGTCCCTCAGTGTCATATCAGTAAGCTTAGAAAAGCTTTGCTGATAACCTCACACTGGCAAGTCTCCTGAAATCCAACCACCAAAACCAAGGAAGAGAGGAAAAGCTCTGATGTAGTCTAAGATTAAAAAGAAGTATATGGTAGTGAAGGGAGGAACCATCTTCCCAGCAAAGAAGCTGCTGGAGACATCTTACACAGGACAGCCAGGCCTCTGTGGCACCATGTGAAGATGCATTTCTGAAGTCAAAAGAGGATTTAGGGACTGCTTGACGTTAACTTCATCTCCCACCAGACACGGTCCTCCTGTATGCATCAGAAAGAACGCTTGCACAAAAGCTAATGTGTTTCCTGCTTTGAAAGAGGTACTTAATGTCATGCTTGAACTCATCTAGGAGGACAACTTGTTTTGCTGTGAACTCAGCAATCTTAACCCTGCTGTGATTAAAACACAGCTTGCCTTTTCCTGGTATAACCAAGTAGGATTGCTGTACCTGCTCTTCATGAGGTCCAGGGGAGACCCTGAACCCTAGGACCAAAACCAGGACCAAACCCTTCCAATTCCCTGTAGAGGGATGTAAAGAAGCTGGGAAGAACAAAACCCTGCCACAAACAGCCTCCCACCTCCTCGCAAGTGGTCTTCTCACAGTAGCTCATTATCCTCCACCAATGCCACTAAGGGCAGCGGAGGTAGGGGGGATGACATTCATCATTAATGCCCTCAAGAAAAGGTGTCCAACATCTGCATCTATTTCTGATTTCTTGTGGCAGTTGTAAAATCTATGAGCATAACTCTGACACACAGAACGCTGTGATTGCTGCTGCTTGGAAACAGGAGAAGAACAAATCCCCCAGGAGAACAAGAAATTGCTCTGCATGATCCTTAAAAATACCACGAGGTGCTCTTGTCCTATCATTTGAAGTGCCATACAATTACTAGTAAAGGCATTAGTGGGAATGGCAGTAATTCTTCAGAGACACCTTCACTGTGAAGAGAAAATTGTGCTTTTCTCCACCTGGGTCCCCAACAGCTCTTGGCCAATGCTTCATTTATTCTCCTTTTTATCATCTTGATCTATAGACTCATTGTACCCATAACCACT
Organism: Strigops habroptila; assembly: GCF_004027225.2. Classification (NCBI taxonomy): domain Eukaryota; kingdom Metazoa; phylum Chordata; class Aves; order Psittaciformes; family Psittacidae; genus Strigops; species Strigops habroptila. The sequence continues at coordinate 7,305,565 of NW_022651054.1, read as the reverse complement.
GCAAACTTTGTGCTGCAGGTATGACATGTCAAGCTCTTTAGTCTTTCATCTCTGCTGTGGGCATTTCTCCTTTCCTGAGCTGCTGGGACCTTGTGTTGAGCAAGCTTGGGGTCAGTCTGAGGTCTGCTGGGGTAATGTGCTTTAGGTGGAATGAAAAGCTAGAGCAAGGTAAGGTGCTGTGGTGACCTTTTCTCTGTGAATATGTTGGTGTTACCACTGCTTGGGTTGGCATTGCAAAGCCTGAAGCTCTGTTTCAACATCTGCTCATGGCACAGGGATGTGCTTTGATCAAGACTGAGCTGCTGCTTCAGGAAATTCAATTGGAGAACTTCCATAGAATGGTTTGGGTTGGAAGGGACCTTAAAGCTCATTCAGTTCCAATCCCCTGCCACGGGCAGGGACACCTTCCACTAGACCAGGTTGCTCCAAGCCCCGTCCGGCCTTGAACGCTGCCAGGGATGGGGCAGCCACAGCTTCTCTGCCAACCTGTGCCAGCGCCTCACCACCCTCACAGGGAGGAACTTCTGCCTAAGAGCTCATCTCAGTCTAAATATTTGAACCTAAATTCTTTGTTCCCCTTGCTGTAGCCAGGACCCCAGTGGAAACCCTGGATTTGGGAGAGGTTGGAGGAGCAGGTTTGCATCGCTCTTGGCTCTGCCCTGTGACTGAGCGAGTTAGCCTGCAGCTGTCTCTATCTAGCCCAGGTCCAGAGATGAAGTTTCCTCACCTGTGATCCTCCAGTGTTGGCATTTCCCTCCCAGCTCTCCCTCAAAATCAATGGTGCAGGCAGAATTGCTTTCTCCTGCCTGCTTTAAAGCTCACAGGAACACTTCAGTGCTGTGGAGGCTCTCCTAAGTGTGTGCTCCTTGGTGGTGTTCTTATGGAAGTCTTCCCAGTTTTACAGCACTGAAAGTCACTGTTGGATGACAGTATTTTCTTGTGCATTATGTGTTTTCACTTATTACTTCAATTATTTTGCCTTCCTCTGCAATTTACTTCTGTATTTTATTCTGTAATGGTCTTGCTGTGCCTAAGGATCTTTTGAGCTCTAATAATAATTGTAGTAATAATGTAAATCATCCTGGTGCTACCTGCATGCATCCGGTAACTTTCTTTGCAATGCTAAGAACAGATCTAGACTGGATCAGATGGGGTGTTTTGACATTTTCCTTTTACCTCTCAAAGAATTGCTAGGTTATGTCTGTCATCCCCAAACACGTGGCAACCCAAGTAATTTAGCACGTCACCCATGGCTACCAGGTACTATCATCCTGTTTACAAGTTGTTGAAGGTTGTTGCTGAGGCTTTTTTATAGCGGTATGTTAAATCCAAAAGCTTTGATGTAAGAGATGACTGCTCAAAGATCCCAAACTGCAGCATTCATTCACTTAAGGCACAGTTCCTGATTTTGTGAGGTATCCACACAGCCTTTGTATTAAGGAAAAACTTAGAGGTGGTATGATTGTCTGAACCATTTCTGGCCATGGCAGTTTACAATTTTAATATAGAAGAATATTGAAGACTTGGAAGAAATCAGTCCTTAACTCTCCTGCTTTTGCAGGTGGGTGTTTTAGAGTTTTTAGACTTGTCCAGCTTCACACCAGAAGTTGTGGCTGAGTCATGAGCACCATTTCCAGAGCAACAGTTTGGGGCTGCAGCCACATCATCCCTGCTTCTGATGGGAATTATGTACTCGAGATGTTCTATTCTCACCTGAAGGCAGGAAAATACTACATTTTTGTAGAGAAAAGGGAAGGGAAGCTGGTGGGTTGTCTGATGAGCTCAGTGCCTGCGCGACTGAGCTTTACTCATTGTGTCTCTGGAAGTCTTGGCTCTGTAACCGCAGGCTGGGAGCTGCTCAGGTGAAGGTGGTTATTTCTCATGTGTGTGTTGAGAACCTGGCAGGTCAAGACCTCACCTCAGGCCCTCCAGGAACACCATGAATTTCCTCACAACAGAACACCTGCAAAAGTGTGAAGATCAAATCTTGAAGTGTTAAGATAAGTTTTTTGGGTCTCTGGTTGAGGAAATGCCAGGAGAAGGCATATTTCTCATTCAGCCCTAGGTTTGGCTGCTTGGTATCATAAAGACGGAAAGGAGGAGGCAATGAGGCTTTATGGCTGCAGAGAAAGTTGTTTTGAGACCAGCTGAACAGCAATGGAATAAGCCATCCTTCAATTCCTTCCTCCAGCTTCCAACATCTCAGCCATACACGGATTTACAGAGCAGCACACTCGTGGCTTTTGCAAGTATCTCATTCCTCTAGAACTTCTGCACTAATTTTGTATTTTTGGTATGAGAAAATAAAGCTTTGGCAGGGACCAGGACAAGGTGGAGAAATTTACTGAGCTATTAGAATCATAGAATCATAGAAAGGTTTGGGCTGGAAAGGACCTTAAGATCATCTAGATCCAACCTCATTGCCATGGGCAGGGGTGCCTAACGCTAGGGTGTCAAGTTCAAGAGGAAACATGGCTGGTATAGCCACGAGCATCCCCTTAGGAGGCTGGTGTGGAGCTCCTGGGGTTGCTGGTGCTGGATTGAGCTGGCTGCAAGTGGCTTTGGAAGAGATGAGTGATGGGTTCTGCCACTGATGGACATTGCTGGAAAAAATGCCTCATTGGTGCTTGTGCATTTGAGAGCTGATGGGCCAGTGGATCATGTGAAGGAGAAAATGGACAGATGGAAACGCAAATTTGAGTGAAATGCAGAGCCTGTGCTTCCAGAGCTGCCTATGTGTCCTGGGTTTGACAACTAAGAGGAGATCAAATGGATCAAAATAAGCTTATTTAAGAGCTTGAATACTAAGGAGGTGTGTGTGTGTTTGTGTGTGCAGGGAAGAGGGAAGCAGCAGTCCTGGAGGGGTTTATCTATACCTCCTTGTCTGGAATTAGGAAGCATTATCAGACAGTCTCTGCTACGAGGCTGATTTACCAATGGAGAAATAACAGAACTTGAAGAAAGGAGCTGCGCTTGGATCACACCCTGGACACCCATTTTGTGAATCACGGTAACAAAGTGGCTGCCTCCAGCCATCCCTCCCTTTTGGCTCACTTAACATCTTCTCTGCTGTTATTAATGTGCTGGTCAGCTCTGAACTTGCACTGCCCAATAGCACACATCCATGTCCCTGATAAATGCTGTACCCACGCATCCTCTGGGCAGGACCTGGATCCTCATTGCCACTGCTTTGTTTTCTTCTTTTTTCATGTTATACGAGTCCATGTCTGCAGCCTTCTATCTTTAATTCCTTTCTGGGTCTCTGTTCGTTGTTCCTGGGCTCTATTTACAAGCTGTAAGTACAGCCACTGCCCAGACTGTGCTGGGCTTTTGTTAGTGGCTTGGAGCCACTTGGAGTGGTTTTCAAAACGATGCTTGAGCCAAATTCTTCGTGATGTTCACTTGTAGAAATGGGATTTTGGGCAAATTTTTCAGACTGCCCCAAATCCCATTTCTGAAATGGCTGAGGCTGCTGGGACAGAGGTGGAATTGATCTGCACCAGTCTGGCCAGAGGGTTTTAAAGACGCTAGTCACACTGAGGTACTTCTTCATAGTGAGTGACTTCCAGCCCCTGAGATCAGGGCTCTATTTGAGGTGTTTAAATATTCTTCAGGTCCTATAGCTCAGACCTCATTGGCAGCCCTTGGAAATTAAAGTCCTCCATAAAATGGAATTCAGGCTTCCTACACCACTTTTGAAAATGTTGCTTAATAACTCTTCTTGCATCTTTATTTCTGTTTACCTGGACCCTCCATGGCAAGTATTCTAACTCTCCTGGCACCTTCAGATGCTGGTTCCTTTTCATTTTAGGTGCTAATTATTTCCTCACAGCATTAAGTGCTTCAGCGGACTGAGCAGGCTGGTTGCTCATTCTTCTTTTATACCTCTATCCCATCAAATAGTCATGATCACTTTGGCTCATTACACTTTATATCCTGGACTCTACCTGACAGCGTGCTGCCAAGCCTAAACATCCCTGGAACTTCTTGCTGCTAACTCCAGATACCAGAGAAGATTTCTAGAGTCAAGCAAGAAATGCTGTGGTTTTTTTTCCCTACTCCCCTCAGGCTTTTCCAGCGGAGGTTTTTCAGCCAGGTGTGGGTGTTGGGGAGGTTTGGGGGTGCTGGGACACAGACCCCAGGTAGCAACAGGGCACAGCTCCTTGCCAATCTCTACTCCTGGAGGGATGCTCTCAGCTGAAAGACAGCCCCAGATGATAAAGGTCTTGCCATCCCTGTTAGCACTCGATCATTTCAATCTGGATTGTGACACTGTCTCCCTCTCCAGTCCTAAGATAATGGAAAAGGAAATTATACATATTGGAAAAGAAATCACATCACTTTGATGGAAGTCAAGAGCAATTGTACAGAAGCTGGGTTTGTTACCTTGTCTTGCATTGCTGAATGATCGGGCAGGACTTTAACTTGAACTTGACTTTGTCCGTTTAAATAATAGAAATGTGTTATGTCGTATCTAATGCTGTATCAGCACCTGTAGTGCCATCAGTCATATGAGAAATATTATGACATAGATTTTTTTTTTTTTTTAACGGTGAATAGCTGCCACCATTTTGGAGCAGATCCCATCTTAAATGAATTGAACTCCTGAAACCCCTCAACCCTTTGTATTATTATTATTATTTTTTAAAATTTAAGTGAAGCATTGAATGAATTGGCATTGAAATTATGTTTGGAAAGACTTTGTTGCAAACCTGAAACCTCCCTCTCTTGAGCATGCACCAGAGGGCACTGCGTGATCCACTAGGAGACACGGACAAACCTCAGCCGAGATTTGGGGTTTTTTTGCATGTAGGAAGCGTTTGTGCTCACATTTGAAGGACTTCCCTGGCTGGTGCCAGCAAGATGACAAGGTTGGAGAGTCAGAGAAGCCTTTTTTGACCCTTAATTGCATCATGGAAGTTGCGCAGGTAACACAGAGACCCTCAGTGCTGTCAGTGTGTGCCACAAGTAGCAGTCACCATGCTACGGTGGTATCAGTAATGGATTAATACAGGGTGTGGCTATAAAAATAATAATGTGATCACTACTATTAATGAGTACATATGGGAAACCAGAATGGGACTAATGCCCAGACACTTCCACTGTCAGTTCAATCTGGGAAATAAGCTTCCTGTAGATCAAGGGGTCTGCAGTGCCGGATCGCACTGGTGTGATGGCGCGGCAGGTACCCTGGCAGTGCTTGTGCTGCCTCCTTTCCTTTGAACTTGAAGATTCCTGCAACCCAAATAAGCCCCCTAGGACTGAGGTTTCATTTTTAGCACATCACAGTCCTGTACCATGCAAGCCAGGCTGCTTCTGGAACTGCCAGGAGCTGTAAAGGAGTAATGGAGCTGGAACCCGCTCCTGCTTTATATTATTTGTGGGCAAAATCCTGAGGCCTTTAGTCACTCACTGAACAACCACGGTGGAAAAATGCTTCTGGGGGAGGAGGCATTTGCAAGGGTTGTCTGCAGACATCTCCTTGGATAATCTTTCAGGGAGGGGAGTGTAGTGAGACCCCCTATCTTTGCTTGTGGAAAAGGCCAGGGCATTATTCCTAAGTGCCCTCCAAGCTGGGGATTTCCTGCATGGAAAGATGTGCTCATGCATTTGGGATGCTCCTACGTGGGCCTGTAAATCTATCTGGAAAAAAGTTCCCAGGCCCTCTCCCAGCTCCTGCGTGATGGCCCCGAGGATGTGGTTCATATGAGCCAGTCTTGAGTATTTTGGCTAAGCCTGTGCCATGGGAGTGGGCTGGAAAGGAAGAACTTTGGCTGACCACATACCCAGGAACAAGTCATCATCCGGGTTTCCCACCCCTTGTCTTATTGCCACCATGCTGCCCCTGTGCCTTCTCATCCCCAGTGCTTCCAGCATCCCTTTTGTCCTTAGCATCCTTTCACATCTTTTTCAGGGTCCCACTCCCAGCTATGGATGGTCCCTCTGGCAGGCTGGGACCAGGCTGGAGGGACTTCATCGTGAAGGTCCCTTCTGTGAGTTCCTCTGCCCAGCCAAACCTGCCTGCCTCCATAGCAAGAGCCGTCCCTTCTTGGATGGTTTCTTCTGACCACCCATCTCCTCTACCAAAACCATGAGACAAAATATGTTCAAAGGCATCTCTCTTGCAGAACAGGTCCTCCTACACCCTCCATCCCTGAGGGGTGGCCAGAAGGTTGTGCATGCCCAGAGAAGCTGTGGCTGTCCCATCCCTGGCAATGTTCAAGGCCAGGTTGCACGGGGCTTGGAGCAACCCGGTCTAGTGGAAGGTGCCCCTGCCCATGGCAGGGGGTTGGAACTGGATGAGCCTGAAGGTCCCTTTCAGCCCAAACCGTTCTATGATTTTAAGGTCAGCAGCTAAATGCTGAGGCTCCATGTCACCTGCCTGTTCTCCCCAGGTCATTCAAGTTTATTTCCATCCTATCACCTTATCTGCTCACGTTCAGGACCCACCAGCATCGCTCAATTCCTTCTTCACCCCAAAAAAGAGTGTTGTGGAGTCCACAGGCTGCTCTCCTTGTGCCTCTCCTCTAGCATAGGCAATGGCTGGTGAGGGGCAGCCAGCAAAGAGGTTTCCCAGGTGCCTGATGAGGGGGTTAGAGGCATATGAAGGGTTAATCTTTGCACTCCAGGGTGGAATTGAGTTGCTGCAATCCCACAGACACTAATAGGAACCTCTGTATGCTGATATTTGTTGTCATTGTCTTGTCCTAGTCCTTCAATTATTTGATTCATTCACAGTTAGTATAAATACAGGATTAACCCAAAATGAGGGTTTAGGAAGGAGAATCTCTTACTCTTTAATTTTAATCTAAAATGCATTCAGAAAATTCCCTCTGGTGATTGAGGGAAGGTGATTTAGATAAGGACACAGGCAAGGGGCAGCATCAGCCCAGGGGTGGGTGGGCTCTGGGGCAGCCAGAGCAGTCACCGATATCTGCTTCAAATCGACACATTTTTCTTTCTCCTCTCCTCTCAAGACCACTCAATAAGCTCTTCCTCCCAACCTTGTGGGTTTAACTTTCTTTTTTGTCTTTTTTTCCCAGGCAGACATTCAGGACATCTCCTCTCTGCTGGGGACTGCATTAACGATGAATCAAGGCAGAGGAACATGAATAGATCTGCCTGTATGCCAGGTACAAAATGAGGGTGCACCTCGCTGTTGCTGCCCCATGATTTGTGAACCCTCTGCGCTTCCTGGTAGGTGCTAGAGCTGGAGGGACCCAGCCCTGTCCAGAGCAGCCCCAGGCAGAGCCCTGGGGATGGGACTGCATGAACGCCCAGAGGTTATCATGTGGCACAGCCCCTCAAACAGCCTGTGGGCTTTCCTTGGTGTGCAAGTCAGGCAGGCCCCTGGTGTTTTTCCTTTGAGTTGGATGGTTTTTGTGTGGTAGAGGAAACACCAGTTGGAACTGGTATTTCTGGCGAGCTGTCCCCTCTCCAGGGTTCAGATCTGCAGGGCTCAAAGAACCAAACAGCAGCCTGAAACTGCAGGCAATGAAGCGCAGGGTGAAAAAACATCTCAGCTTGGCTCACCCACTGTGCTGTGGGGTGAAGGTAGGTGAATCTGGAGGTGACTTTGGAGTCCCTCCACTGGGCACTGCAGACCACCTTGAGCAGCAGGGCTTGTCTGTGCCTGCTGTCTATGAGTGCTTGAACCTGGACAGGCAGCTCAACACTGTGCATCTGATGTGATGGCCATCCTGGTGGGACAGCACCTTCCACCCAGCACGCAACAGAGAGGATAACTTGATGCACTGGTTTCCACCCTGGGATCTCAAAATGAGGCCAGATTTAGCATAGGTTGAGATTGCTGTGCTAAAAGGATGACGCAGAACCATTGCCATGGAGACAGAAAGCCAAGGTAAGCAGCCACGCTGCTTCTGGCAGCAGGGACCTCGCTCTGGGTCTTGCAGCATCTGCTTGGAGCAAGTGGGGGAAGATGAATTCCCCCAGCTGCAAACACACAGTTTGGCATTGTTCGCTGGTGCTTTTGTTTTAAGCAGACGCCTTGGCTTTGGGATGTAAATATTCAAGCACAGGTTGGAACCTTCCCTCCTCCTTCTCCTTTTTCTCCCGTGCACACTCATGTGCCGGCTTCACACCGAGCTAACACAGGTTGTGCAGTGTGCAGCAGGACGCAGTTATACAATTTGGTAGCATTAAGTTGTGCTTAGTATGTTCGTAATAATAGCACCACTTCAAAGAATTGCTTAATGAGTCTTTTGCTGAGTGCTCTGAGTTGCTCACATGAAAGCAGAGCAGGAGCTCATAAAAACCCAGTTAGTGGCTGCAAGAGCGCTGTGGATCTTGAAACCCCAGGCAGGGTTTTGCGGGGCAGGCAGCAGCCCCGTAGCACAGCATCCTCTGCCACAGCACCCACCACGCCAATATCCACCCAAAATCATAGCAGAGAGCAAGCATGGATGGGCTGGAAATTGCTTGAAAGACCCTCTGCTTGTCAGGATGTGTTTTTCTTCTCTTAGGAAGAAGGGAGTCAAACTTTCTTATCCTTTCTGGGAACTCTTTCACATAGCCAGGGTAAGGTGCTGAGACCAGGTCCCCATGCTGGTGGGGGACCCTAATTCCTGAGCAGGTGCTGCAGCCATGTGCAAATATCTGAGCACCCTTTTACTGCAGAAGCTGGGCTCCCAGGGACTAGGCTTGCTGCCCGTTGTTGAAAGTTCACATTGCCCATGCAAGGTTGGGTCCACAGGGCACACCCAGGGCCACTCAGCAGGACTGGTGGCCCCAGGACAGGGTTCCTGGTGCTGGAGGTGAACTGCTCAAGAACTGGGTTTGGCCACACTGAATGGAGAGCTGGTGAAACAGCACATGGTGAAACCATGTGAATGGGGAGGTAGGTGTTAAGGTCTTGTAACAAAACCAGTCTTGGCGTGCTTCATTGTACATGTGGGTGCAGGCTGCTCTGTGTCCTCCTAAGAGAGCAAAAGAGAACAAAATGACCTGACCACAAATGTATGAAACATGCATGAGGGATAAAATATTGCGTGCTCTTTGCAGAGGTTCTCTTTGGCTTTCCCCTCCTGTAGGCAAAGCCTGGCTTTGAGCGTTAAAGGGATGGTGATCACATTATAGCCACAGCACAGGCTGGCAGGTAGGAATTGCTGTGATGGATGAGCCCTGCAAATCCATCCAGTCCTGAAGTTGTTGTGCAGTGAGGTCATGCTCAGGAACAGAACAGATTGCATGGACCAAGCCTTGGTAGGTTTTATTTGAATGTTTTCCTGATTCAAGGCAACTTGAAATTTTCCAACTGTGTCTCTAACTTAGTTGAAGGCGAAAAAAGCAGCCAAATATCTCTGAGGACAGCAGAATTGTCAAGACCCACTTTGCTGTGAAATTATAGCCTTAAACTCTTTCCGCAGTACTCCCAGCTCATTCCCTTGTCCCCCATCAGTTTATCAGGGCAGGTGGCACCATGTACTGCTGCTGGTTTGGAGCTATGCTTGCTGGTGGGCTGGACAGGAGGTGTCTTATATATGGCAGAGTTGAATTTGCCTCTTCCTCTTATTGGATGTTATTTTGGGCTTTCTTGCTTATCCAGCCACTAGTCATGAAACTTGCTGGAGGTGCAGATCATTGAGATCTCTGTTGTGGTGTGAAATTGAGTTTGAGCTGGCCAATGAATGCAAAATCATTTTAGTGAAGAAGGACACACAGTTAACTGAGCGGATGCACTGGCTCTGGGATCTTGGCTTTTCCTTAGACTGAAACTAGGAATAGCCATAAAATGAGAAACAGTTATTAAAACTGTCAGCAAAGATTCCAATTTTTTCTCCTACATTTTGAAAACTTAAACCAGCCTGGCAATTACGTTTCTTCTCTTCTACTGTTAGAAGGTGATTTATGTCCTGAAGCAGGATGATTTAGGTCTCCTTCACATTTTCCTTTCCAACCGTTTGCCAGCGGAAATAGTGATTCCCAGCATTTACACACGTGCAGTCCTTCCCTGGGTTCTGCTAAGCCCTCACTGTCAGTATGTCTTGCACAAAACATCACCCACTAATTGTGAAAACAAAAAATCTCTTTCTTTTGTTTTCAGTTGTGAACAGCCATTAGCTGGAGCCCAGACACTGGGGTTTTATGGATCTTTACCCTAACCCCTTGCACTAGACCTAGTAACACTTAATGTTCTGCTGATTTCTGTCTTGCAAGCCTAGATGAAGTTTTTTGCCAGATTTGCAACTTTTGAAAGGCTCTCTTCTTGGACAGGGTGTGGTCAGGCTAAAGCTTTTCCTTGGCTGGGCACAACCCTACCAAATATTGCTAAGTTGCCTTCAGGAATGCGGAAGGCATTGAGACAGATGGACACATGCACATCCACATGGCATGTCGATGCATTTGCATTTGCAAATCTTGTTAAAAAATTGTGGTTAAATTAGTTAAGTAACCCTTTATTCTGTGAGATAGGTGAGAACTTTCTCCATGGTCTGGTCTTGGGCATCAATGTCCAAGAGGGATTTAGAAAGTCAGCAAAAGGAGACTTTGGGGGTAGATACAGAAAAGTGGATTAAGCATCAGGTCCTCCATGTATTTTCATTCGTTTCCAAATTCCTTTTGAAGTTCTAAATAATCCCTTGTGACACTTGGTGAAAGCAAACTAGGTTTTCAAAGCTTTACGTTTGAATTCAGGAGACCAAAACTCTGCCTACAGGTTTCCAGCATGTTTTATTCTCTTTGCTTTTCACCTTTATTAAATGGCTGTAATTTGTGTGATTAATTGCAAATGCATATGGCTATATTCTTGGCCTTACACTATATTGCATTTTGAGAGTCCGTTGTTTGCCCAGAGCAGATACACTGAATCCTGCTTCCATGTCAGCAGAAAAAGGGTTTTCATACAGAAGCCTCCTTGGATTATGAATTAATTAAATCAGAGTTAGGGTCTCCAGCCAGCATGGCTGTTCTGTAGCAATTTGTTATATCAATGAAACTCTTTAGTCTGTGCTGTGAGAAACAACGAATGAGAGAAGCAGCCTCAAAACCTACACAAGTGAGAAGATGGTTTGCCCTCCAGAAAACGTGATGTAGAGAAACAAGATGCATCCTCATGCATCAAAACCATACAGTAGTGACGAAAGTTAACACTGTTTGGCTTGAGAGTAGAAGAGTCAGCTCGTCTGTGTGTTCAGCCATCCCTGGCTTTCCTTGTCATTTGGGTTGGAGAAGGAATTTAACAGCAACGTGATGTGGGTTTTGGACAAAATCTTGCACAGCTCTGTATCTGACTGATGGGCTTTCTGCCACCCCACTTCTTGGACTGCATGTGATCTCTCAGCCTCTGCACTCTTCCCACCCTGCCTATCTGCAGTCAGACCCAAGGATTTGGGAAAGGATGGTTGAGTCCATCCTGGTGTAAACAAGAGAGATTCCTCATGAAAGGGCAAGCAGTGTCCCTGCTTGCTGCAGAGTCTGGGTACTCTGTGCAAAATAAATGGATCAAAGGTCTGATCCAGCCTAACAGCTTCTCTCACCTGAAGTGCCTTTGCCTTGGTGCTTTTTACATGTTGCTGTAATGCCCAGCTCTGTCTTTTCATCTCATCCTCAGAACCCCACTGTTCTCCCCAGTGTCACAAGAAGCTATCCTTGAACATCCTCATTGGCAATAGAATCAAAGTGACACTGCTTCCATGAAGAAAACAGCAACTCACCAGAAGTAAAATTTGCTGCTGACCGAGCAGTGCTGCAACCTTACAAGCTCGGCTGGGTCTAGCACTGCCAGCACTTAGTAATGCAAATACCTGCAAACAATGAATTCTGCCCCAGATTAAATATCTCCCCAGCTATAAGCTTTCCAGGAGACTTGTTGCCCTCCAGAAACAGGACCAAATGCAAGATTTAGGTTGCTGTAGAAAAGAAGGCATGAGAAGACCTTCAATGAACCAAACCATGCTTAATGGCATCCAATAAACCTAACACTGAAATTGTGGCAAATGTGGGATTTTGAGCTCATTGTGGAAGGAGGACCTCTTGTGTCATGGCCATGGCTCAGCTCACTATAAAGAAAAGGAAAGAGATTAATATTTCAGAATCAAAAGCCAAAAGATCCAAGAATCCAGGGTGGCATCATACAGAGGTTTATTTGCCCCTTACCATAGTCTTCCAGGTTAACCAAAATGAATAGAGTCAATGCAAGGTTCATTTCAGAAACATGGGTCTGTGGCTGAAAATACAAGGTTGAGGATCTTCCAAATACTGCACAGCCAGGAGATGCTGCTCGAGCCTGGCCAAGCCTGTGCCTGACCGCCAAGGCATTTGATCTGGAAATCAGACATAGCACACATCATCACTATGAAAAATATCACACGTGGTCTATACTTCAGGCTACTTTCCGATATCTCAAGGAAGAGATCTTCTAATTGAAACCCTTAATGTTTCTTGTTATATTTAAAATTAGAGCAGAACGGCAGTAAAATTGGTCATGGCATTGAGACAAGTTTGGAGGGAGAGAAGGAAATTTATTCTTCATTTTTTTACATTGGAGCATCCTTTAGGAGCCCATGAACATTGAATACGTCAATGCAAGGATTAATAATTAAAGGAACAACAACCACATGTCTCTGAGATACACACAGGAAAGAAACAGCTCAGGCCGGAGGCTGGAGTCTCTGGGGACACATTGTTTTTGCTGGCATTTCACCTCTGCCTGGTACACCTCATTATTTAGAAAAGCATTTTCCAACCAGCCTCTGGCAAGGAATGTCTTACCTAGCAATTTACAGCTGATAGCTAACATCAGCATTAGCCTGGGAAATTGTATCTGTGCTTGTTATCAGGTTGATTTTTAAGGAAGATGCAGAGGTGTTCACATAGATTATAAGTGATTTGAATAGATGTGTTTTGGGGTGAAACCCTCCAGCCACCAGCAGAAGCCCTGGCAGAGCAGTAGTGGTGCTCCAGCAAACCCAACAGCCACAGGTCAATGCGACTCACAGCTACGCTTGCCCCAGACTTGGGAAAAAGCAGGCTTCAAAACTGCTTCCTCTCCGCTTCCAGGAGCCAGATGGATGTCAACAGGCTATGGCGATGAGACGGAGCCGCTTCGCTCCCCGGTGTGGCCCCCAGCCAAGCAGACGCCTTGTCACGCTGCTCTGCAGAGCCAGCGGCAGCCCCATGGCCAGCAGCATCTCGCCGGGTGCTGACGGCGGTTCAGAACGTTGTCTTGAAGAAGGGAGTCTCCAACTTGAATGTGGTTTCGCATAACCAGGCCCGAATTGTGTTTCCCGTCCCTCCCCATCCTTCCTTCCTCCATGTTGGTAGTCTTCTCATTCATTAAAAACCTGCTAATTATCTCAGCAGCCTGGAACTGGGTTGCAGTGTGGAATTAAAACCAGCTTTTTGTTTTGGCATCCACTACCTCGTGTAATTAAGAAGACAAGAGAAAGCCAGAACATGTGGGTCAGTCCTGTGTGCAAGGACGGGATTGACAGGACATGGCCAATGCCAGAGCTCGCGGTCGGGATGCTCTGAAGCCAGCCTCAGCAAGGGCAGGTTGTGTTTTGGGCCCAAACCGGGAAAAAGGGGAAGACTAGGCTTTCTGTCCTGGTGGTTCCCCTTGTTTTTTCTCATTTTAACTCATAATCTGGCCCAAGTAGTGCTCAGTGAAAACCCTGCACTCAATCTTCAGCCCCTCTTTACTGGGAAAGGAATGGGGAAGTAGTTCAGTAAGGCTTGACAGTGTTTTGACCATCTCTGCCATGCTGAGCAGAGCAGGATGCTCTGAGGTCCCGGACTGTTGCAGATGGGCATTTTGATGGAGATCTGGAAAACGGCTGAAGGAACCTGGAGCTGAAGGAGGGATCAATGCCACCAGCATGCCCGCCAGCACGAGGTCCTCTGCATGCTGCCTTGGCACAAGCAGTCATCCATCTAATCCAAATGGAAATGCTTCCCTGCTTGCTGGCTGCAGACAGGAGAAGGCTGAGGACCCCGTCTTGCAGAGCTGAGCTGGGGTGACGCAACCCTTCCCCACAGCCCCCCTCTACTCAGATTCTGGGCTGGTGATGGAGTGGCAATGCCTTTGGGCACTGTCGCAGAGCAGTTGCAGCACCAGGATGGAGGAGACATGACTCCTAACTCACCGGAGCATTGGTAGAGCACAAACTTTCCTCCCTGCATCTGTAGGAGCACTCGGGCTCCCCTCGCCCACCTCACTGCCAAGAGCATCCCTGCTTGCCACCTGCTGTGCCTGCTCTCCGGAGCATTGAACTACAATTTGTTGCTGCTGCCACTGAGTAACTACTGTTGCTGCTTTCTACGGACTTGCTTGGCTGCCAGGATGCCCCTGATGGGCTGCAAGCTGCTGCTGGAACTGTCAGGCCAAGGCAGGAGAGCATCGCTCCTGGGGGAGCAGCAAAACCGAATTGGGGTTCTAGCCCTTTAAATCCAATCTGGTACTGCAAAAAAACGAGTGAGCAGCAGGAGAGAGCCTTCAGACTCTTTTAATTAAAGCTTGTACGATATTCCATCTTCCCAAGTCACAGCAGTCACTTCTTCAGGACATCTCAGGGCTCGCCTGCACCGCGGCATGGATGGGGGGAGTCGCTCACCTGGGACCAGTGGCAGTAGGTACGCACGGGCTGCTTGCATGGCTTCTCCCCCTCTCCTCGCTGTCAGCTGGAAGCATCTCCCTTTTTTTTTTCCCATGTCTTTTCCTTTGCCGGAGAGAAAGTCTCATGCGTTGCTTCTGGCTCACGGGGACGGAGGAAGGAGGCATCCTCCTGCAGCACACCTTGGGACAAGGGGCTCCCTGTCCACCACTGCTCTCCTCCCTCCCTTCTACCTCCCTTTTAAATAATTAAGTGCATGACCTAGAGTTGGGTTGTTTTTTTTCCCCCCTTGCTCCTTAAATCAAAGAGCTGCTATTCAGCAGAAGATAAGTTGGGATGCCTGTTTCATAAATCACTGCAGAAGTTGGTCCCTGTCATGCTTTCAGTGCCGATTGCCCCCACTGGCTCTGCTCCCGGCTCCTCTCCCCTCTGCTTCCCCCTTGTAAGTGCACCAGGTTAAGAGAGTTTTCCCATATCCTTTCATGCGCATTGCACTCTCAATGCAGAGCATTTCTTAAGAGCTTCATGGACCGAATACTGGGGTTATTAGGAAAGACAGTGTTATATTCACTCTGGAGTCTCCGCTCTTCAGCAGTATAACCCATAGCAGCTTTAGCTGGCCTTATAAATTGCCCTTCAGCAGGAACATTGTGCACAGACACATTTAACTGCTAACTATCCCAATCACTGATCAATTTTTCTCTCCCCCTCCTCCTGAGTGATTTTTTAATTTGTATTTCCACGGAAAACAGCTATCTCTTTAAATTATGTATTGCTGTTCCTTCGTCACTATCTCGAGTTGGTGCACCATGAGGGTGCCCTTTCCTGTTTTCCTCTTTGCAGCCAGGTCCCAGGTGAGTGTGGGTCCCAAGGAGCCTCTCTCCTACATGGATTCCTGGAGGGGAACAGATGCTGTGCCAGGAAAACATTTATCCTGGTGCCTATCTGAGTTTAATAACACTTTTGACAAACAGCAGATCTCCTCGAGGTTTGAAATAGGGTTGAAAAAGCACCCACTAATCTCCTCGAGAGCTGCTAGATGGTGGCCACCACTCTCAGTAAATCAGGAGATGAGCTGTTTATGTACGGCATGTTGAGGTCTTAGCACAGGAGAAAAAAATCCTTCTGCTAATCCACCAGCAAAAACTCTGCCTTGCTGTCATTTCACAGGCTTGTGTGGGGGATATCATGAACTCAGCATAGCCGAAAGCACACAGGGTTTTGGGGCCTGTTGGGGGGCAGGGTCAGTGAAAGGGGCTTTTTTCTTACTGATGGTATTTGGTGTAAATGAGAGAGCAATGGGATGGGGAACTTGCAAGTGAGCAAGGGAAGTGGAGCTGTGTATCAGTGTATGAGCTGCTGAGCAGGAGCACCTGGAGGGATGAGGTGGTTGGTGGGCAGCAGGATGTTTTGACTTGAGCAGTCAAAGGAATGAAACTTAGAGAGGAGGAGGCACAGCAGAGATAACAGGACAGGGTGGAACCTGCGACACAGCCATTAACTTATAGGGGTGCAGGGCTGCAGGGGAAAAGAAACATCTTGTACCCTGGGGTTTTGCAATGATCAGTTTCCATGTTTGAGATTGCTTCTGCCAGTGGCTCCCATCTCTTTGGTAGCAATTTAACCATTTGTGACTTTTGGTGACAAGAGGAAGGAGCTTGCCCCTTGCGACCGAGACGTGGAATAATAGCTCCCTTGTTCCCAGTTGCAGTGGGAGAGCAAATGACCTGGCAAGGAAACCTGAAAGTGCCTGAAAGTAAAAAAACCTGTTCCTGTGGTCTGAGTGGGGCTGCAGACAAACTTCTTGGGTGAAGCCCCTGAAGCCTGTTTTCTTCACCTTGAGGAGCTGGAAAACCCAGAGTTGGATTTGAAAACCATCGACAGATACAAGTGGAGTGAGAAAAGATGAACAAAATGTACATCTCAGTTCAGCAAAGTGACTCAAGCCTCTCAAGCATCCGGAGGGTGGGGAGCAATTATTTGTAGTGCCATCAGCAGAAATTTTAGAATGAAATGAAGGGCTGAAAAGTTTGCTGACTGTTAGGGAATGCGTCCTGGCACGGATTGATATTTCCTGGGCCCAGCCATTTGCATCTCCAAGTGTGCAGCCTGGAGACCCTGCAAAGCCTTGCTGGGGTAGGACCCCACTGGGCACAATGGGCAGCTATAAGGACCTGAACCCGCCTGGAGGATGGAGTTTAGAAGTCACCTACAACTTCCACCCTGAGCCACCTCTGCTGCCCGAGCCTGGATTTGTCTCCTGGTAGATACCTGAACTTTGAGCGGAGTGGCGCTCTGCAGCAGGGAAGGGCTGGGTGGCCAGGTTTGGCTTTTTCATTCTGATTCTATGAACACTAAGATTAAATCGGGGGGAGGGGAGGGGGACTTATTTTCAAGATCAGCAGTTAGTGTAGTTCAGTGCTTTGTCCTTCGTAATTAAGCTCTGCATTTCAGAACCACTCTTGACCCATGATGAGAAAACGAATTAGAGGGATTGGCAGGCAGAGAATCGCTCACCTGGCATCACTCAAATTAAAGGTGACCTGCATAAGATTTTCTCTTCTAAATTGAGAAAATTGAGTTCGGACTCCTCATTGCAGCTTTGTGGTGATGAAAGGCCTCTTTTATCCTTTTTTTTTTTTTCTCCCTTCCTTTTCTTCACAATGAAGGATTAGTCATATCAAGCTTGTCTCTCCCCATCTGGGCAGATGTGCTGGAGGGCTGAGATGACCACTGAGGTTGTTGCGTGTGGAAAGGGTGAATTTGAACCTCGCAAGCCTTCAGCAAGTTTCACAGTCAGTCAACAGCATCCTGCACAAATTAACTGTGCAACGAGTTTTCTGCAGTCCCAGAGCTCTTTCCTCAGGCTACTTGATAACGCCATGAGAGACCAGTCCCCAAGTGGCCTCAAAGATCAGAGCTTCATAAAAGTCCCACAAGGCAATTTGCTCCATCTTGCCCTGCCTGTCAGTCTCCAACCGTCTGAGTTCTTCCTAGTACAAACAAGACCTGAATTTCTGAGGAACAAGCAGAAATTATTGTAGGTAATAACCTTTCCTGCTTCCTTCACCCCATACACTGGAAAGAGCACAAATACAAAAAGCATAGCTCTCATTTTTGCTGCTTCTTTGCTAGCCACCTTTAAACAAAAGAAAAATAGCAGTGTATCTGGAGCAGGAAGGGACCAAAACGGATCTGACTGAGATAAAACCTAAATTTCCTCTTCTAGCTGCTGGAGTTTAATATATTCTTCTATTCAGAGCAAGGGATGTATGTCAGCCTCGTTCTACATCTCTGACAGGGTATTACAGCTTGAATTAGTATGATAAATTAAAAATGGTCATAAAATTCTAGAAGTCTTAAATCATAAAAATGTATCATGTGAATGAACTTGTACAGTTATTAAGCAAAATGTTTGAGATATAAACATTAGCTTTGGGTGTCAGTGTAGCAGGATGGGAGCAGTCACATCCAGGGGGCTTGGAATGATCCAGATGTGGCTTGTGCTGATCATCTGATCATCTTTGCTGATCATCTGGATGGTTTAGCTGGGTTCAGGTCACTTTTCAGAGCAGGCTAATCCTCTATCTGATGTGGTCTTTTCCTCTTTGATTTTCTCTCTTTTTTTAATTCCCTCATGATACTTTTTTCCCCTTTGAACATCAGCAACTTTCACTGTATTATTTAAATCCTACCTTTTAATGGAAGGAGGTGAGATGCTGCACAATGTAAACCTTGTTTTCCATGGCCACCCAGAGACTGCCAAAAATCAATTATCTGCTAGAGGCTGATCTTTAAAAAAAGTTAAGCCAAATTGTACCAAAAGCCATGGGGATCCTTGAAAGTAGGTTTTCAAGAAAGTCATGTACAGATATTGCCCAGATTGATGTAGCCTTCACCCTTCAAATCCTTTTGTGCGGTGACCTGGTGTGCTCAGGAACTGAATTATTCTGAATTACTTCTGGCTCTAGCCAAAGCATTGACTCCAGTTTAACTGCCCAAGTGCTTTGGGAGTCTAAGGCATTGTTTCAAAATGGATTAATAAGTCCTTAGGAGCTGCAAATGCTTTACTGGAAGCTGGTGGGACGCCCCCAGGTGATTTTGCAAAGGTTTCTTTTGGTAGCTCTACTGCAAGAGTAAAGACAGGAACAGTTCGGCACAGACAGACCTGTAAGTGAAACAGGAATCTATTTAAAATGTGTTTTTACTCCTTCATAAATATACTGTGGCAAAGCAGCCTATGGAGCTGGGAAAGGAATAACTTGAGAAGAGTAAAGTTCTCACAGGCTTTAAGAACAAGAAAGGTGACAGGTGCTGTCATGGAGGAGATACTGAGCCTGGCTGCCCCATGGATGTTTGCTGTTCATAAGATGTTCAACACCACTAACAACTCCACTGAATGACTCCAGATCTTCAGCTGTGCCCAGGAGGAGAAAGCAGGAGCATGCAGGCACGTGGAGGGATCAGTTGGCGGCTGGTGGCTCCTGGGAACGGCAGAAGTTCTGCTGTGGTCAATGGGCTGGTGATGGAGATGATATGACATGCGAGTGATATACATGTTAACGTGCTGTCACATGTGAGCTGTGACAGTGCCAAGCAGCTTCTATTAGGGTGGCATTGCCCCTTGGCACTACGCACGCAGTCCATGCCAAGCTGTGTTATTTTTATATAGTTCCTTTCAATAAGCTTTCCTGCAAAACCCCGTGGTTTGGAACAGAAACTGTAGATCCAAGATCTATTGTAATGCTAATAACACCAGTAGGATTAACCCTAACTGATACTGGCCTCAGAGAAAAGTCCAGAGCAAAACCTGATGGGGCAGGACCTAGTACAGCTCTGGGGGACACATGCTCCACCCTCAGCACAGCACCCTGGGCCATGAGGGGGCAGCTGGGGTGTCAGACACAGCCAGGAGACCCACTGCTCCCACACAATGGAGCCCAGCCTCATGCCCCTGTACTAGACTGTATAGAGTGAGAAAGAAGGTTCAGGCATTTTAGATAATCGTCAGCCATGAAAAACAAGCTGAAAGAGTAGATGGATTCTTTTGTTCATCAGATTGGACCATGGACTGGAGGTGCAATTTTGCTGATCAAAGAAACAAAATTGTACAGTGCAGGGTTTCTTTATAAAGATGACGGCAGGGTGTGTGAGAGAAAGCTGCGAAGGAAGTCTAAAGCTGGATGCACATGCTGATATTCCCCCTGATCCTGAGATATGTCCCCAAACAGAGGTGGACAACAGAGCCAACCACAGCAAGCATCCTTTGCACCAGTGTTTGTACAGCACAGCAGGCTCTTGATCTAACAGCAGGACACCAGGTCTTCTGGGACCTGAAAAGATCAGAGCCTGCCATGGTGGCTCCCCTCTTCCCCTCCCTGCCACCTCCTCCAGCCACTATCAATGTGTCAGCAGCAGGTCAGAGACAGGAGGGACTCAGGAGCAACCAGGTCTTGGTGAGAACAACTGGTGGGATGAAGTCATTGTTCATGTCCTTGAGGCCCTCTGCTATTTCTGGGGCCTGCCAGGGGCACCTGGTTATATTTGGAACAGGAATTAATAAGACCAATGCTGTCAAAGTATGTGACAAGGCAGAATATCCAGCCTTCCTGTGCAGTTTCTTCAAGACAAGCCTATGAAAGTCCCTGAAAAAATGTATTTATTTTATTGTGATAATGTGCTGAAGTCAGATTCACCAGAGAGGATTTTAAAGAACAGATTAACTGAGTTTAATAGTGTGAATTATGAAAAGAACCTGCTCTGTGCAGAGCACAGGGTCACATTTGATGACTCACTAGGCTTTTTCTTGACCATTAGTTGAATATGTCAAAAATGTGATCCACATAAAATTGCTGCAGTCTGATGGAGAATGTCTTCCAGCTCCCGGTATCCAGCACCTACAGGAGGAAATGTTTTCTTCTCTGTCAGCAGAAAAAAGCCACATAGGCTCAGGGCAATGGTATGGGAGTCCTGTGCCTTGACATAACCTCTATAAACAGTGAGGACTATTCCCCTCTGACTTAATATCCTGGAGGAGGGCAAGAGCAGCACATATGCTCTCTTACAACTTGCCAACTTAATCACTCATGGAAAGAAACTTCCTGAGCTTAAGGCTGTGTCTGTCTCTCTTTCAATTCTTCCTTGAACTCTGCTTTTGGTGATTTCACCCCTTATTTATAACCATAATTGATAAAAATCATAGCGCTTTAGAGCACCATCATGTCTTGCAGGAAAAAAATCAGCAACGTAATTGTGCGCTATTTGCAAAAATACTTCCTCTGGCTTTGTTTTTAAGAATTCTCTTGGTGATTTTATTGGATACCTCATAGGTCTGGTGCTGCAAAAAACAGCAAGTGCTTGTTCTCTATTCACTCTGCTTTAATAGGTGTTTTCTATATCCCTTTCAACCACCTCTTTGCCAGACTGAAGGGTCCTGATGTGTTAGCCTATTTTCCTGCAGAAGCCGCTCTGTCTCTGTCCAAGCTCACTTCCTTCCTCTCACCCTTCCTAGTTCTGTTACCTCCTTTCTTGAAGGCATTGAGCAGAAATTTATTCCTCATGAAGGTGCACAATGGATTCAGATAACAGAATAATTTCAGTTTTGTTCTGTATTTCTTTGCCAGAAATCTCTCACATTCCGTTTACCCATGGCTATGCTGAACTTGGAGCAGATGTTTTCAAAGCAGCATCCATATTCCTCCCAGTAACTCATCCCAGAATGGTAACGGCTAGTTCAGAGCTCACCATTCAGTAGGGACACCACAGGCTATTTCTCTCAGGTGCATTATCTTGCACTGATTGGCACTGAAATTCAGCTCTTTTTTTATTCTTCAGACATTGGATTTTGCAAGATTTTTTTGAAACCAATTCAGATTTTGGTTATAATGATTAATATTGTGTCATTAATAAATGTTGTTGTATCACTCCTCACGCACCTCCAGTCCCCAGATGATTTCTTAGTATATGAGTAGATGTATTTAACAGGTCACTCTGGGATTGCAATAGGAAGTTGCTTTCATTATGAAAACAGATTGTTTATCTTTGTTTCCTGCCTTCTTTTCTCATCTCCTTCATAATGGAAAACAACACAATTCACTTAGCCCTTCTGCTACGACCTGTCTCTCTCAAGCATCCTTTTTGATCGGTCATCATCTATCAGCCACACCATCTCCGTGGCAAGTGTCCTTCCCCTAATGTTTCTGAAGATGTTTTATTATTACCTCTTACTTTTTTAGAGAGTCGTTGTTCAAAAGCCTTTTGGCCTGCTGTGTTGTTCTTCTCCATGCAGTTTGTCATGTTCAATATGGATCTATTACATCCTTTAATGAGATTTGTGCTTTTTGAGAAATGCATTTTAACTCTTTGACTTTGCTGTGGAGCTGCACAAAATTTTTTCCTTTGAACTCTGGTTGTTTCTGGCAGGCTTGCACTACAGAGATATAAAACATTTTACTCTTAATTTCTTTATTTCAAGCACCTTCTTAATTTTTAATATACTTTATAGTGTATATATATGTACCTATGTATGTGTATATATATCGCTGAAAGAGGGTAGATTGAGATGAGATCTTAGGCAGAAGTTCTTCCCTGTGAGGGTGGTGAGGTGCTGGCACAAGGTGCCCAGAGAAGCTGTGGCTGCCCCATTCCTGGCAGTGTTCAAGGCCAGGTTGGACACAGGGGCTTGGAGCAACCTGGTCTAGTGGAAGGTGTCCCTGCCCGTGTCAGGGGGTTGGGACTGGATGAGCTTTAAGGTCCCTTCCAACCCAAACCAGTCTGTGATTCCACGATTCTACGATACATACTATATATATAGCATAGTGTGTGTATACTTTAGAGGACATGCCTCAAGTGAGGCATGCTAGATGTAGTCTATCCAGTGTGTGCCCTGGCATCTCACAGCCCCACCAGTCAGCCTCTTTCCAACAAAATTTGATGATTTTATTGGTATCCCCACCCAAATGAGTAGCCCCATGCTTTGGCTTTCAGCAGTGGTGAAATCTGCTACGAACTGTGCTCTGCACTCCTGCCTGCTTTGGATGGTACTGATCAATCAGCAACAAGTATAGCTGGTTGACACTTCTCAGAATGCAGCAATGCCAGCTGGAGGTTGCTTATAGTCCCTCTTCAGCCACTGGCCTACAGAACATGGTGCCATGGAGGAGGACTTGTGTTCCAGCCCTTTGCACCACCCCTGTATCCCATTTTGACCCAAGGCAAGCCCTATTATTTTCCTGTCTAAGCCACATCTCCAGAAAGCAATAGAACTATTTAGAGGTAGAATCCTCCATACTGAGTGAAGTCATGGTATTAACATCTGTGCTTGTATGGGCAATTTAAAAACCCTTTCATTTTCAAGACGTTGCTGCAGGACTATTCAAGAGGGGCTAAATTAAGTAATAATTGAAATGTTTGAAGGAAAATGAGTATGGGTGTCAGGGTCAGGCTTAAATATGTTTTGCTAACATCTTGCAGAAAAATTCAGATAAAAGTCGCAGTGCCCTGTGAGAGATGACTGGCTTTTATTTCAGAGTAAATAAGTAGAATAGGAGAGAGACACACAAAAGCACAGCTAATAATATGTATAATCAAATGAAAACTTGTGCACAGTGATATTGCATGAGGTAAAACTTGGGAGTTTAAAACCAGAACATGTTTTGTTTACCAAAATTCCAAGAATGTTTGAAAGCACATTTGACTATAATGTACATCCCACGCTTTATGGAGTATTTATTTAACATATATAAATTGGGGAAATGAAGAACCTTTTGACAAATAATGCCTCAAAGCGCTGCTGAAAAACAACATAAGCATAGGAAAAGTTGTTTTACCAAACTCAAGAACTGCTAGCAAAGTACTGTTTCAGAAAAACATGTAACTTCAAACGCAGTAACTTAAATCAATGGCACATGAGCACATGCTGAGGTTAAGCAAGGGCATTGGTGTTTTTATACACCCTCACATTTGCTTTCCTGAGCCAGGGCAAAGCTGCACACACGAATCTAGCAGAACAGGACAGTTCTCTGCTTTGTAACTGATTGCAACAGGAACACCTATTGCTTCGTACTGTAACACGCATCAGCTTGTTCTTGCAATGGCATAGAGGAGCTGTCAGAAGAGCACTATTTAAGATGCCAGAACAGGTGACAAGGTTTTTAGTATTCAACACCATGCTTCTGGATGCTGGGATCGAGCCTTAATGATATCAGAGCCCTGAAGGCAGTAATTGTCCCAAGCATTCTCACCTGGGGTTCACCCACACCCCTGCCAGGAGCCCATTTAAGCTCAGCCCTGGGCCTTTAGACCCAGTTTGTGCTGTTCTCTAGGTGTGCTGGTGCTCAGCTGGCCTTTCCTTTCTGGAGGCTCTCAGTTTTATATTGCAGGTAATTTTTCTTCCATCCTGTCTCCTGGATGGACCTATATTGTAGCTTTATTTTCAGCCCCATTTGTTCCTAACTGAACTTTTCTTGGGTGAACCTTGGACCTAATTTCTCACCTTCTCTGGGGCTGTTGTGGTGCCCTCAGCACTCAGCTTTGCTCACCAAGTTCACATCCTGCAGGACCTCTGTTGGTGAGGGCACTGCTGGCACTAGGGCCACCCTTGGCTCTTGGTTCTGTTTTTCCCATCATGGAGCAGATCCATCTCTGCTACTCCCTGACAAATACCTTTGGCCAGACATTTCATCTCTGGATCTCTCTTGCTGCCAGCATAGGTAGTAGTGTTGAGGATTAGGGGTGGGTTTGGCTTTGTAGCTGGCTTTACTGGGAGCTAGTGCTATGCAGGTCAGCAGTAGGATGTGAAAATGTGGTCAAAGAGGCTGCCTTAGCTGGATAGATGAGCACATCTGTGTGCTCAAAGAAGTACCGAGCACCATTCGCTTAAGTCTGGGCATCTCTTAAATGTCAGGGTCATGATTTGTACAACCCTTGGTTGACAGAAGCTGCAGCTCAGAACAACTATTTGCTGTTCTACATTTATTTCATTGGCCTTCCAACTAGCCATCCTTATAAATACCTGCTGAAGCTTAGCTTAGATACAGACCTGCCAGATTTTGACCTAAACCCTATTTCTCTTTGGTCCCCTCCCTGCTGCCTCCGCTCCAGATTGGGTCTTTGAGGATGCGAACCTCTTGATCTGCACAAGGTGACAAACTGGTGGTTCCACCTTTGCAGCAGAAGCATCTCTGGTGACTTAGCTGCAGCACACAGCAATTATGCTATGGAAGTTGGGTGAAAGGAAGCAGGAATAATTTGCAAGTTCTGGCAACAAAATCCTTTTCATTTTTGTTGTTGTTTTTTTCTCCCCATACCTTGGCAAGCCTCCTTCCTGTTTTTCTTTCATTACATGGCAAATTCACAATGGGAACAGGAGGTCATTTACTACAAATCCTCCATTTATAATTTCTCTGATGCTGCCAGTTGCTTTTTCTGAAGATAGTGAACAATGTGCAGAGTCCTTGTTGGGTAACAGTCATAATTAGAGGTTTTCTACATTTCCAGGAGCTCTTGAGTACTCGGCACACTCCTTCCCTAATACCCTGCGGCTCCATAGTTATGCTACTAAAGTGGGTTATGTCCAGTGAACCCCAGAACTGCTGCCCTGCAGATTTAAAGAATAGTATATGAAGGCAAAAAAGGAACAGCTGTAATGGAAGATCCCTTGCAAGAATCCAGTGATGTCTGGATTTATAAAGAAATACTGTTTCTGATAAAGTTCTCCCAGAAAAGCTCACAGGATCAGCCCAGGTACAAAGGAAGGAATAAGAAATTATTCTTGCAGATCCATGTAGTCAGATAAGCATGGCTTGGTGGACAGAGAAAATATGAAGTGCTGCCTATGAAGGTACAAACGAGTGAACTTTCAGCTGGGTGGGGATGAAAAAGGCAGCTGCAGGGAGGCAAAAATACAATCTCAGTCATATTATGATGCTGTCAGCTCTTTTCTTCTGCCAGAATGGTACCTTCTGGTTTTGATCCTATAGCATGGTTTGAAGTGTTATTTGAAATTGGTGATTTCAGATATAGAATAATGGTTTACTTAATTTTTGCAGCAGATCATTCTGGTTTGTATGGCAAGTTCTCCAGGGGGTGGAGAGCTGAGTAACCCACATCTCTGGCCTGGGAGCAAACAAGCCAGAAAGGTCTGCTGGAGATAGATAAATTGGATACAAACCAAATCCAGCTTCAGGCTGCGGCGTGTCCTGTCTGACCTTCTTCTCCTGGATCACCTGGGGCATAGTAGATGTCTTGTGGTTCTTGACCACACGAAGACTGTGATTTTCGGTCTCTAGGGTCAGGAAAGCACACCAGTCTTTGATCCAACAGTGAGTCAGAAGGTGGGATGTGCTGGCTGAAGGCATCTCTCAGTTTGAAAAAAGATCTTCAGCCAAGGACTCTTGCCTCTTAGTTGAGTTGCCTCCAGAATTGTATCATGTCTTTGGGTGGATTTCCTTTATGTTCTCCTTCTGCTTTGCTCTGTATAAATAATTGGATATTCACTGGACATGAAGAAATAACAATCTACTGCCTCTTTTTTTCCTGGTAGGATGAGATACGAGTATTTAAACATTTCTTCTAATTGAAGCCAAACCAGCTCCTGATTTTCGATAGCCTGAAGTTTAGGCATGCACTTCACTCTTCCGAATCTGTCTGACTGACAGATCCATGCTCCTGGGCATGGATCACCCACCTCTCACTTGAATGTCTGAAGCCAGTGGGGCTCAGAGCTCCATCACAGCCACATTGGCCCTGCAGCAACCAGTGGTGTCTGGTGAACTTAGACTTTCTTGTCAAATGTTCTTGGCCTTTATTAAGTGCCTGAAAATGAAGTGGTTTGCATTAGTCACCATCTTTTGTCAGGTTTGCTTTTTCTTCATTGGCTTAAAGCCATGCATGAATTTGGGATTGAATCAAACTGAAATTCAGGTTCTGCTTGAAAAGATCAAGAGAATGACAAGACAATTGATGCTTAGATGGACTGGAGATGACAAAGGCTGGGGATCTTTGC
This sequence comes from Strigops habroptila, assembly GCF_004027225.2. NCBI lineage: Eukaryota > Metazoa > Chordata > Aves > Psittaciformes > Psittacidae > Strigops > Strigops habroptila. The sequence continues at coordinate 7,278,991 of NW_022651054.1, read as the reverse complement.
CTTTACCATTGCCCGATATGACTTATGAGCTGCTGGTTGTGCATTTTGGTAACAGCCGTGTACACACGTGTTTGCTTCAGCCACAGCCTCACCATTACCAAAGCTATTGTCCAGCCTGAATCCTACTAAAAATATTGTCAGAGAGAATTTAAGGCATTTAGTTAAGGTGGTGTGGCACTGAAAAAAGTTGCCCAAAGAAGTGGTAAATGCCCCAGCCGTGGCAGTGTTCAAGGCCAGGTTGGACAGAGCCTTGGGTGACAGGGTCTAGTGTGAGGTGTCCCCACCCATGACAAGGGAGTTGGAACTAGATGATCTTAAGTTCTTTCCCACCCAAATAATTCTATGGTTACTGAGTGGAGGGGTATGCCTGTGGTGGTGTACTTCCATCCTCACCAGGAACAGAGCAGCCCAAGCTACAAACAACCTTCTCAGTACTCCAGGTGCAAATGCATATCTTGAGCCTGTTCTCCAACTTAAAAGGCAATATATGCATTAAGAAGAAAACCCTTACATCAAAGTGCCTGTAAGCTGTGTTAGTCATCTTGGGTGTTACTGAACACCCTATGAATGAAAGTGCCTTGTGTATGAAGGGGATGATGATGTGCTATGTCCCTCCCTTCTCACCTTTCAGCCCTCTTTTGTGTCTGTGATCCTTTCCTCTGCCTCTGATGGAAAGAAAAATGAGATGTGAAAGGAAAAAAAGTATTCAGGAAAATCTGGAAATCCAGATGTCTCAGCATCAGTCCAACCTATGTCCTTTATGACTTGTAATGAGGAGCACTGGAGTGACTGAAAGCCCTGACCTGCAGCCAGCCATTGTACCTGCTCTCATCTAAATCTCTGAGAGGTGAAGTCTGGAGCAGCTGCTGATTTTCATTTGAAGTCTTAGGGTTTGAGCTATTAATAAGCCTGGAAAATAACCACATGTTCTCTGAATTATGTAACAGATGTTAAATTCCCCAAGATGAAGAGGTGTCAGCCTGATGGAAGAAGTGATGTGAGGACCTTTCTTTTTCCTTTGGGCTGGCTTTCTCCTCTTATTAGCAAAATTGGTTATCTGCTGGTGGAGGTAAAAAGAAAATTACTATAATGCCACCAACTTTGACCCAATCCCACTGTTCCCTCCTCTCTTTTCTTCGCCTTCCGTGTCTGTGCATTTTCTTGCCTTTCCCCAGCATCAGGTTTTGAAGACAAGTGCCATCCAAAGCAAAGTCCCATTGAAAGAATGTGTTGCGATGAAGAGCTGTTGAATGAGTCACTGTGCTCATGCTGGCAAAGTGGGCTGTGGAGCAGGCCAGATCCTTACGTTTGGCACGAGAGAGCGAGGAGCAAATGAGGAAAGTAAATTTGAGGCCAGGAGCGCTGCAGCATTTGGCCAGCCGAGGGGGCTGGGTTTCAAACATTTTCCCACTTAACCATTTCAGTGGCACGGCTGCCACCAAGGCAGAGATGTGTTCACAGCATCACTGGCTTAGTGGGAGACGGGCTGAAGGTGGATACAGAGAGGGTGTCCTAGGCAAGGGATTAAAAAGCATTTTGCCTCTGTCTTCCTTTTGACAACCAATTTTTTTAAGGTGGTTGTCTTCCTGATGCTCCTCTGTCCCAGAGTAAGTACTTGTGGCTCCATGTGGGGATGGGTCCTCAGCAGCTCAGGATGGCATTTAACCAGCATGCCTCTCTTCCTAGTATCCCTGCTTTATGCCTCTTGGTACCTTGCATAAAGATGGAGGGAAGCTGTCAGCAGCTGTGTGTAACACAGCTGAGAAGTCCCTTGGGAGAGACGTTTATAAATGTGGATTGAAGACACCCCAAGGGTACCACATTTTCTATGGGTGTAGATACACATCAAGACTAATAAATCAGCCTCTGTTCTAATAGGGATGCACATGCTGTTGACTGTGACCCCGCTGGCTGCTCTCTCTGAAGGGTGGCTTTTTTCAGGCATTTATTTGAGATCTGCTTTAGCATCTCCTGTTACACACCCGCTGGCATGACAACCTCCAGTGCTTGTTCCAACCAATGAGCCCTTTCCTCTTGGGGATGCTTCTGCAAAAACGTAGCTCAGGTCAGAACAAGCTCACAGGGGAAAGTCCTGCTGGAGGTGTCAGCTGTGTTCTACCACCACCACGGTTAATGGGATTGTAGAGAGGGGCCCTCCTGGACTCCCTCTTTTTCATGTCCTGCTACTAGGGAGTGGAAGAAGTTGCAGGAAGTGAGTTCCTGCTACGTATGAAATTCAGCAGGATTATGAATGTAGTGGGGATCTCCTAAGTACCAGGGTATAATCTGGACAGCAGGCTAACTGGCACAAGTCTGAGTCCCCTATGCAAAAAACTGATTGTCAGCCACTTCAACGTATTAAAAGATAAAGATATGGAGATCAGATTTTGAGTGGTTTCACCATTTCTCACAGTTCCCTTTAGCTTGTCCTTCAGGACCGGTTGACAGTCCTGCATTCTGTGTTATTCACTTCTCGCTACTGATTAATGGGCTTCTAATGTCATTACTTATTTCATTATCCAAACAATCTGGAAGATCAGCTATTATCTAGGAAGGAAAAAGGACAATTTCTTATTGGCATTAAGTGGTTGGCTTAGCAGGGCAAGGTACAAGGGTCACACTTATGAATAAGAGCAAGACACTGTTAGCCAGAAAATTTGCAGTGAAAGTCATCTGTAAATTTGCAATCTCCAGACAAAACGTGGAGACCAACTGTCAGGAGGGGTTGCAAAACACAGAGATAAGCAGGGTAGGTAGTCCAAAAAATTGAAGGACTTTATCAAGAGCTGAAGTGGAGCCTCACAGAGTCAGTAATAACAGTGGTAGTAGTAATAATTATGATACACCTTGGAGGTCTGGTCCTGGGTCAGGTGCTGAGCAACTGCAGATGAAATGGCAGGTAAGTTCTTGCTTTAAAGTACTTCAAAGTCAAGTGGCAGGAGAGCAAGGCCAAACAGCTAGTGGTAGATGGGCAGGGGAGAAGAGAGAGATAAATTTTGGCAGTTGGCATGGGGAGGGTATGTCTCAGGGCACCAGCTTGTGGCTGGTGGTTTTAGGAAGGATACCAAGGTGCATGTGTGGATCATTAGGGGCATTTGGCTATGTGTGACGACCAGCATAAGGGAAGGAATAAAATGCTTGTTCAAAGTATAACAAAAGCCTGATAGTGGCTGACATTGTGGGATGGTTGAAGGCATGGGCCAATCCCCCGCAACTACGGATGATGGGTTAACCAGGTACAAGCCATGAAGGGTCCTGGTAGTGGACACCCTAGCTTGTCTTGGATGCAGAAGAGAAGGGGTAGTGTGGAAAAATATGTCCGTGATGGTGGGGGATGATGTTTTCAGGTGTCTTGAATGGCAGTGGTGCAGCAGGTGGCATTTGGTGACAGATAGGAGCTTAGTGGCATGGTGCAGAAGATATTGGTTAGACTTAGAGTCTTGTGTATCAGGATCGGAGAAAAGATGCTTGTGAAGGATATACTCCTGTTTTTGGGCTTTGGAGATTGGGTGAAACCTGTGGTGGGTGCCTGCGGAGATACCTGCGTTGCTTTTGGCAAATGCATGGGTGGCCCTGGCTCCCTCTCTTGTGCAAGGGTGCTTGCACCTACATCCCTGTAACACGGGAGCGCCAGCTGGACCCAGCTTATTCCTTGGTACAGCAGCAATATCTCCGTGGGAGGGAGGTGGGCAAGGACCCTGTGCTATTGTGCTCAAGGCTGGTGCTGGTCGGAGTGTTCACAGAGTCCATCTTGCTGTCAGGAGGACTCATTGCATCACATATTCATGCTCAGAGGCACTGCGCCAGCATCTGTCCAGCTTTTCCAAGGAGATGCCTGCAGACACTGCAGGTCTGCTCTCTTGCGACTACTGGGCTGCAGCTGAAGCCAGCCCTGGCTCGTTCATTTGATTTGTGCCAACTCAGTGCTGCAAAACATATGAACAAATCACTGTAGCCCCCTGGAAGGAGCAGGGCTGTGTCCCAGAGCACGCTATTCCCATGGCATTTAACATTCTCTGCAAACCCAGCTTTTTATTTAGAACTGAACATCTGTTCCAGATGTGGTTATTCACTGCCTGCATCGCTGTGCTCCTGCCATTGTTGTCCTGCTACACAGGGGAAGGCTGGCATGAATTATTGAAAGATTGAGTTTAAATAAATGATAAACTGGTACAGTGCGTGCAGTTGAGTTTCTGTCTGCTCCTTACAGAGTCACACTCCTGGCTTTAATGTCCCCATGATGAGCTCGCACATCTCCCAGAACCTGCCGTCTCATCTGCCTGATGGGGCTGATCGAAGAGCATGGAGAGGGGCAGCCCAAGCATGAAGGTGGCCAAGGGGACGAGTCTCCTGGGGAGAAGGAGGAGCCGCAGCAGAGGAGCAGGCAACCAGAGTTTCCCCTCCTGGCAAGTGCCTTTCTCATCTTAAACCAGTTGAGAGCTGGTGGGGGGAGCTGCTTGCTGAGGACAGTTGGTGTGGTGGGAGGGATGCTGCCAAGGGTGGGCAGTGGGGATAGTGCTGGGGACCAGCAGTGGGTGCGTGCATTGGGAATCTTATAGTGTAAAAGACCCTTTAGTTAAAATCTTTTAGTCAAACCTCCTCTTGGTGAAGCATCTTGTGGGACTGTGCTGAACACAAACATATCCAGACTAGCTACATGCACATAATTTGAGGGCAAGGGTCACACTTGGTTTGAGCCCACTGTGGATCTAAACCAGTCAAACCCTCCCTTCTTACTGGCTCTTGGCTGGGAAGGGATTTTTGGAAGCCTGGTAGCCTTGGAAATGGATTTTTTTCATTATTTTTTTTCTTCACCACTTTGAAAAGTGGCTTGACTCACAGTTGCATGAGGCTGTGGGGATTCACAGCAGACCATCTGTTTCAGCTGTTAGCAGTCATTAATTTTTTTCATATTTTTTGCTACTTTTGAAATGCTTTTTGGGGAAAAATATGTTCTGATGGCACTGGAGGACTTCAAAGTTATGAATCCTCCAACACTTTATTTTTTTTCCCAGACAAACAATATACATTGGGTGCAGTTGTTATAAAAGACTTATATTTTTATTGGGCTTTCTACATGGGGAATTGGTTTCCTGTGGACAGGCAGGAGGGCACAGCGTGTTGTTTATCTCCTCTCCACCATGCATTTGGCTAATACCTGCCTTGCTACTACATTGCAACATGTCTACTCTGGAGTTTTTTTGCAGTTAACTCTAATGCAGAAGGGCTTTCATTAAATTTATATATATATATGTATATAGTGAGATTTTCTGTTAAGCCGCCTTCTGTTTCTGGAGCTAAGCACTAGTTAAATCAGCCTTACTGTCTCCAGTTATTCTACCCAGAAACTGGAAAATTATTCAAATCCTTGACAGGTTTTCACTGCTGATGGCTCACGTTTGTGGACCAAGTGCCGGGGCATATGGCATGATAAATAATAGAACAAACTGATCCTATTGACACTGTCTACCCTCCAACCTGCACACATTTATCCTTGTGCCTTGCTCTTGCTGTGTGACACCCCATTCGCCAAGCCAGCTCCTCTCAGAGGTGCTGCTCCCCAGCCAACAGGTTTGGCTCATCAATGTTTGAGCAGAGTTGTAGCACTGGTTTTTCAAGGCCCTTGGCTTGGTGTGATGGGCAGGTGTCCACCATGGGTTTGGTCCCCATCTGCTTCATTAGTTTGTTCAGCTGGTGCTTGTGATGGCACATCATGCTGGGGTTTGACCAAAAGCCTCACTGGTGGTTTCCTTGTTGCTCATAGGAGGTTTTTGATGCAGCAAAACCCCTGAGTTTAAGGGATGCTGAGAAATGGCAAAGGTTGGCAGCATGAGAAAGCGTGCAGTATCTTAGTTAAATTTAAACAGGGGAAGTTCAGGTTAGATATAAGGAAGAAGTTCTTTACTGTGAGGGTGGTGAGGCCCTACCAGAAGTGGTAAATGCTCCATTTCTGGCAGTGTTCAAGGCCAGGCTGGGCAGAGACTTGGGTGATATGGTCTAATGTGAGGTGTCTCTGACCATGGCAGAGGGTTGGAACTGGATGAGCTTTAAGGTCCTTTGCAACCCAAACCATTCTATGATCTTGCATAGTAACATGTAATGGGGAGATAGTGGCAGCTCCTCAAAGAGGATGCTGAGTCCCAGCTGCATGCAAACATTAAGCTGTGGCCTGGTAATGGGCAGAGCAGAGAGCTCTGCGCTGAGTTTATGGTTGTTCTGGTTTGGGTCATACATCCCTGAAAGGAAGAGTTGTGGACAGGATGTAAAACATGAGCCATGAACCTCAAACGTACCCTTGAGTCTTGTGATGGTGGGAAACTGCAGAACAGAAACTGAGTGTCTTTGACCTGCCTGTGACACCTGGGTGAAGTGACAGCCAGCGAGCCATGGAGCGTTTCCAACCATCCATTATGACTGAGGCTTTCAGCAAAATTACAAATGTGTCCTTTGAGCTGGCCAAAGAGCTATTACCGTTTCTGGGTGTGGGAGCTGGTTCTGTGCACTCGGCAGCCGGTGCAAGGCCATGCTGCGGACAAACCCAGTGTGTGCCACTGTGGAGCGAGCTGGAGCTGGCACTGAGGGACAACATGGAGACGGTGGCTCCTCATGTCCTGCTGCCTGCTTCAGGGTGGCATGTGCTGGTAAAGCCCAGATATCTCCATAGTGCAAAGCAAAGAGTTCATAGGATATGCCCTGATTGCTCAGCATCAGGTCTATATGCTCCCATATGTGTTTTTGGCTACGGCTTGGGTCCGCTTCCTGTCCTTAGCATGTGGAGGGGTGGGACATGTCCCATCCCTGCCTCTCTTGCTCTCAGTTCTGAACCAGGAGCATGCCCAGGTGACATGGGGTAGCCAGTGCACTGCAGTGCCTGCTGCAAGCTCGCCAGTGGAAGGTGGAGGAATGCACATCTGGAGGCTTGGAGACATTTGGTGCCTGTGTGGTTTTTATTTGGAGGCCTTTCCGTTGTTGATTGACTTAATTAAAACTAAAAAAAAAAAAAGAGAGCAGGCAGGATTGGGCTTTTTTTTTTTTTTTTTTTTTTATGTAAAGCCTGGCCTTGAGGGGCTGCTGAATCAATTTTCATTTTGAAATTTCCTTTAATTTTATTTTTAAAGTTCCCTTAAAGAATTTTGAGCTGTAAACTGAGACGAGGTGTTAGACTTTGTAAACCAAACCAAACCCCAAATCTCTTAACTCACTCGAGAAGCATCTTCTGTTTTGCAAAGTCAAATTTCGGGGGGGGGGGGGGATTTATTTTCCAAAATCCCATTGCCGTTTTTGTAATTTAACGGAATTCGCTTTGATACCTAAAATAACCCTCATAGTTTTTTGCCCCAGCATGGAGAAATGAGTGTTGGTGCTTGGCGGTGGGATGCTCTCCCCCCTCACCCTACCTGCTGAAGGCCTGCTCCATGCTATAGAGGCTTTCTAGAGCATGGCTTGAGATTTGCAGATTTGATGAAGACGGAGGAAGATGATCAGCAATCCTGGGGCCCCCATTTGCTCTTCATACCCCAACGTGTGTCTGCTTGTGCTTGCAGCCATCCTCCTCCTCCCTCCGCCAGGTCAGACCTCAGCGCATATGAGTGACTCCACTTGCAGCAAAGAACACAGCCCTTCTTGCCTGAAAATCACTGCCCAGATGCTAAGCAAGATGTAAAAGTAAGAAAAAGGGAAGAAATTATCTCCCCATCAGGATATTTGCCCATTAACACCCCAGACACAAAAGTCTCAATGGAGCTTTTTCCCTCCGAACCAGCTAAAATGTCTCTCACTGATGCAAAGTCTAAAAATAAGCGTGTTCTCCACAAACAGCTTAAAGATGTTGAAAATGAAAAGCAACAAAGGATGTAGAACGTCTGAGTCACTAAATTACAGGGCTATCTTTCTAAGAGCAAAACAAAACAACACCCCCCTCCCGCTCCCCAACCCTCCCTGCTGAAATTCATTGTGAGTTTTCTGGGTTTGGTTTGGGGCTGTTTGCCCCACAGTGCCTGTGCAGAGAGTCAGCTTATTTTTGTGGGCTAGTGAAGGGCTTGAAAACTTATCCATTTTTATTACATAGTGTGTCAGAGCTGCTCTGTATAAATAAAAGCAGTAAAGCCAGTCTGCTCAGCGGCATAAACAGGAGGCGCTTTTCTCTCACACGTGGGCATTTCTGTTGATTTTTTGGGGAGATAACCCCCTTGCACAAGCTCTCTGGATGTCAAGCTGTCTTGTGGGGAAGAGCGTAAGTGCTCATTCATCTCAACAGCATATTCTGGCCCTGGCTAAGCCACAAGTGTTTGGACTCTTGGTTGGGAGCAAGCAGATTTTTGTGGGTGTAATCGCATTTGTCTATAGCTTTAATTTGTTTGAGATAATGTGATTAAAAAGAGTTCTCAGTTTGTTTTGGTTTTTTTAACTCCTTGAAGGTCTCCTTTCATAATGAGTTCCACTAGAGTGGACCCTGTTGCAAAACTGAATCTTTTTTAGCATTTGCAGATGAGCTGGAATCAAAATCTTGGCATTTGAGGCAGCAGGAAAGGGGATGGACTGGTGCCAAACCTATGCCTACATCTGATGTTTGCAGCCAGCCCCAATCTCTCTAATAGGCTGAAATGAAACCTTGGATTCAAGCAGATGGTAGGACTGGAGATGTGAATCTGCCAGTGCAGTTGAATCTCAGACCTGCTGTCAGGGTGTGCAATACCCACACCACGGTTTGAAAGAGACGGAGGCTGCCCCTTTCATCATCATCATCACCTTCATCCATCTCTTCCTTGCTGTGGCAGGGAGAGGAAGGGCAGCAGCACCAGGCCAGGCTGCGGTACCCGCCTGGCTAGCTCCTTTCCCAAATAACTCATCGATCGATAGATAACTCAGTTGCCTGCATTGGCAGGTACACTAAAGGCTGTGCACAATGATCATAAATCATGGAGCAGAACTCGCTCAGCAATGATTTAATCTGGATATTTAGTTCTGAAATGCGCTAATTAAACTTCAGGATAAAGCATCCAGTGCAAAAGCGAGATTAATAAAAAAGTAAAAATAAAAGTTTCTCCTGGAATAATTAACCATCATTAAAACATGAAAATCCAGGCTAGGGAGCAATTGTACGCCTTCCACAAAGTGTTTCATCAGAAATAATGGGAGGAAATTAAGCAGTACAAAAATGTAGGCTGAAAGTTGAAAAACTTACCCCACTCGTGAGACCTATTAGACTGTGAAGTGTTGCTGAACCCTCCCCCGGGAGTGGGTGAATGTGTATTTCTCAGGACATTTAAAATTAGACTGGACAGAAACCCCCTCCCTGACACTGTGGGGAATAATTGCAGACCTCCTCACTTCTGTGGCCTTATAAATCCAGCTAAGTTTTAATTTCAGTGGGTCACCCCTAACCAAGCAAAACTTTAATATCAGTAGAGGACTTTTTTATCTCTAAGTTTGACCCTAAAGGCCTTACATCTAGATATTATAAGGGATATTTTTAAGACAGTAGCCTCTTCTAAATCACACACTGGGCCACCCTGCCCCCCCTTGGATGCTGCATTTATTGCTGCTATATTTATCATGTGCTCACCCGATGCTTTGGCCACTGCTTTCCTTAGTCTCAAAAAAGGCACCTGAGATGAAACAGAGACCCACACAGCTGTGGGTTTGCTGAGCATCTGCCTACAACCTGCGTGGTACCTGAATGTAATCAGTGTGACTGGTGTGCAACAGCTTGGTAGCATATTTCATCAAGCGATAAACCACTTGTTATTAGAGTGACATCTCAGTGCCGACAGTGACAACTAGCACCGGTCCCCAACAGGCAGCCAGGCAGGTGTCTGACAACAACCTGCCCTGCCTGGCATAATTTCTCAGTGCATTGCTTTGTCACTTTAGTATTATATTTTGTCTCTCTCCGTATCATTTTCAGGAGCCTGATGCGATGGTTCCGGTGCTGATTTCTGAGGTGGCCTTCTCCTGGAGAACACACTCTCCATCACCACCCCCCTGGCCAACCCACCAGGGACATCTTAAAACAGGGGGTTTGCCATGATCAGCTCTGTATTTTGACAACGAACAAGAGGAAAGGGCCACTGGCTGGTCTTATTTATGCAGACATAAGCTTGGAGATATTCTTGATATGTTTAGGAATTAGAAAGAAACTAGAATCAAAGATTGGTTTGTGTTGGAAGGGACCTTAAAGCTCATCCAGTTCCAACCCCTATGAGGCTGGAAGGAAAGAAAGGGGAAGGATTTTGCATCAGAAAAGTACAACACAGGCAGGTTGTGAATTAAACACCTTTGAGCCTTAAAATTGGTGCTTTCTCTGAAGGCTTTGTTCAATCCTTACATGATTGTGGGAGTGTTGCTGTAGATGCTGGGTGGCTCTCCAGGCTGTCTTCCAGATTCAACCAAGACAATTTTAGTTAAGTGTTTGGTTCCCATTAGAGACTCTTCTATGGTCAACTGCTTTCACTGTGAGAGCATCCCTCATGTATTTAGCCTAAGCTATCTTTATCCAAATTTCAGCCCGCTGGAAGCACCTGGTCAAGCTTTCCCCAGGTATGGCTGTTTCAGTGGATTTGCCCATGCTGGGCTGTGCTTCTCGTGCCTTCAGAGAGGGAGCTAGAAGTGCAAGCCAGCTCCAACAAGCTCTGGTAACCCACTGAAGATGACTGTGGTCAGGAAAGGTATCTCCTGAGTGCTCTGCAGTGGTAGTTTTAGTTCAGCTGAGAAGCCTTAGGAGATGCTCAGCAAGCTGGGAGAAGTGCACTTCTCCAAGCACTTGCTCTTTCACTCTGGAGAAGTCAGGACCCCCCTAGAGCTGCCAGCATCCGTGATTTGTAGCTACTTGCCCTCTTCCTCTGCCCTCCCCAGCATCAAAGAGCAGGTCAGGCGGGCTGGCTGGGCTGGGACACCAGGTTCAGAGACACACACCTCTGTGTGCACAGGAGAGACGTGCAGACATGGTTTCTTCTCCTCCAGTGCCATTTCTAAAAAACCCCAGACAAAACCAGCTTAAACACACGTGCTAAAAAGAGACCTGGAGAGCATTCACGTAGCCAGCTTTCTAAGGGGCTCAGCCCCACATAGGGGATTCTGTGAGTGTGGACTTTTTGGGGTTGGTGGAGTATTTGGGGCTGTGGAGTAATTGGGGTTGTGGGCTAATTGGGGTTGGTAAAGTAATAAGGATTGTGGAGTACTTGGGATTGTGGAGTAATAGGAGTTGGGGTCTTTTCCTGACACCTCTGGGAGGGAGGAAAGATGGGTGGTGGGAAGTGGTAGAGGATGGGAGGAAAGGATGGGGCAGCTGGCGGCTGGTCCCTCTCTCCTGCACTCAGCATCCCTCGGGGGTTTCGGGGAGGAGTGGAAATGAACGAAGCACGGAGGTGCCGGCCAGGAAGGGGTTAGCGGGGGCCTGCCGCAAGGTGGGCCGCGGCGGAGGGGGGTGTTTCCCGGGCGGGCCCTGCGCCGCCGCCCTGGCCGGGGCTGCCGGGGGGGAGCGCGGGGCGGCGCGGAGGGGCTCGGCGGGGCCATGGGGGGGCTGAGCCGCAGCACGCCGCCCCGCGCTCGGCATTAGCCTTCAGCACTACCTATTTCCATCCCATTTTTAATTTCATTTTATTGTATTTATTTAATTTAATTCCCCCCACCCCCCTGTCGGATCTCTCTCTTTCTCTACCTCCTCCCTCCAACCTCCTTTGAATAACTCGGTCAGGAGCGATCTGGAGGAAGGGGGGTGGGGGGTTGGGGGGGGGAAGAGGAGCCGAGCAAACCTGTGGCGGAGGAGCCGGCTGGTGGAGAGGTGAGTGGAGGAGGCGGGGAGAACCCACAGCGAAGGATGAGGAGCATCAGTTGCTCCCCCCCGTCCCCGGGTGGGGGGCAACTGGTGCTCCACGGGTGACTGACCTGTTGGCCACAGCGTGGGCTCCCCCAGCCCCACCGTCTGGGTCAGACGAGGCGGTCCCCAGCGGGGTGCAGCGCGGGCCGGGGATGGCGTTTGGGGTGAGGGGGGGTCTGCGGGTGTGGAAGCTCATCCCCTCCAGCCATTCCTTGGTACCCCATCCCTCTGCGTGTATGGTTTGTTCACGGGTGGTTTCCTCCCCCCCCCCCCCCCCCCCGCCTTTTCGGTGCTTGGTCCCCAAGCATGTTTGTGGAGAGAGGAATGCAAGTTGCCATGGAGCAGCGTAACATCACTTTTTAGTGCCAAGACCCCCCTCTTTTTCTTCGTTTCTGGGCCTCTTGCCTCGTCTGTACCGTGGGTGATGTAATAAGCGCTCGGTGTCTATGCGGTGTCCTGCTCTTGTGGAGTTAGATAAGAGTGAAGATCCCAGAGCAGAGGGAGCATCCACCATCTGTTTGAATAGATGGATCTTGATGAATCTGTCAAAATCATACGCGACAGAGGAGTCTGGCCACAAACACCTCCTGATGCCGCTGTCGGCAACCAAAAGGCTCCCAAAGAGATTCCTGCCTGTCACCCAGATGCCTGCTAATAGCTTTAATGTATTCAGCCCAGCCTTGTTTTATTTCCGATATAATTTCAATCACCAGATTTAATACACGATTTGCAGTGATTGCTTCCTGATTTCCCCACTTGAGCAGCAAAAGGAATGCATTAAGGAAGGCTGAGCTGCCATGCTTTGCTGGTGTCCTGAGTGTGAGCTGATTCTCCTGTTACTCACCAGTAGCTCAGACCCTTTCCACCCACCAAGTTTGACTGTTTTCCATGTAGCAGCTGAATCCCCCTTAGTCCACGCCGCACTGTGTCGCGCTGTTTCATTGGGTGCCTTGCAAGCTTGTTCTCGGCTCTCGGTGGCTTTTGGAGTGTGTTGAAAGTCATCAGGATACAGACGGGCTCCGTCGGGAAATGATAGCGGGACGAGATCAGCTGAGGGAGCAGCTTGCTGAGGTCTGCCTGGGCTGTGGTTGCCTGTAACTCCACCGAGGGAGAGGTGTGCGATCCTGCCTTGCTCGATGTGCTTGCTGGACTACAAGAGGATCTCCTCATTACCTGGGAAATCAAATTTCCCAATTGTTCAGCTGTAAAATAGCTGCACAAGGCCGTGATTGGCAAAGGACTGGATCACCCAGGTGGCTTACATCACGTAGGCAGCTGCCACTGAAATGACACTCTTGATTGAAGGCCAAAAGAACCATATACGTAACTGCCTGTGATTAAGCTCCATATGATGCCTCAGAGCAAGTAAAAAACCCCTCCTTCATCTCATCTTGTTTGTAACAAGACAACCATTGCAGGGATATCATTTGGGTCATGTTGTGGCTTTTGGGGGACTTTTTGTTTTGTTTTGGGTTTCGTTTTTGGTTTTTCTTTGCTTCTGGCTGTAAACTTCCATGACCTGCACCAATCTGCTGTTGCACCCTTGCGTGATGCCCCATGAAAGCCTGGTGCTGTAGGTGTGCTGGTAGCTGGGAATACAAATTTTACCAGGTAAGAGCTCCCAATGCCATTTTTTTTTAAACAAGGAATATTCCAGCTGGCTTCTTCTGGGAAGGGAAGGGGTCTTTGCACGTGTCCTTTCCCCACTGACATGCATGTTTGTTTCTGGGAAGAGTTTGATAGGGGAAGCTTGATCTTTTCAATTTTCGGAGACTTTGTGCATGCTGAACTATTTCCCCAGAGTCTGCGCTGTACCTGTAGATAAATCCCCTCTGCACTGTACCTGTAGATAAATGCTCTGCCCTGGCTCCGGAGACACAGTTTGTGTATCTCCAGGCAGAATCCCCGTTGGGCAGTGAGGGTGGTGGAGGGCTTGTAGTATATATGGGAGGGTTTGTCCTGCAGGAGGTGACTTCTGGTCCTGTGCTCTTCAGTGATGTGTAGACCTTGCCTGGTTCTCATAACACCTTCCCTTAGCTTTTCAATGGGGCAGGATCAGGCCAGGGCCCGATCCTGCAAACTGGTGGATTTCATCAGTGAACAAACCCACTGTGCAAGCATCTCCCTGATAGTGAATCCCAGGGAGAAACTTGGCTTGCAGAGAGAAAGAATAACACTTAATGTGAAATATTTTGCCCAGGTGCTAATTTAAACAAAATCCCCATCCTTTCCTGCCTCAGCTGTGTGGGGAGCAGGGTCGTACCTACTCTCTCCGTACTCACACTCTCCCTGACTTCATTATCATGCAGTTTTTATCCAGTCATAATGTGCTTGAGGATTATGCTGATGCAGCTTATTCCAATCGTGTCATGATATATGGGTATATATACATATAGGTGGATATATAAACAACATTTTTGTGGCCACTTGTCCAGGCTTTCCTTCAGCAGACTAAATCCCAGCCCAGGCTTGGTACTTGTAAATGGCTGGTCCCATGCATCCCCTACAGCCTCCAGGAAACCTTCCTTTGTAAGTTACAATGCAATGCAAATCTTCTCATTTTATTTCTCTTTAAATGGCCTAATTTCCAAGCAAAAATCGTTCCTTGACCAGTAGCAAGGTGATAGTACTCTGCATGTCTTGTCTTCCAGAGTTATTGTAAACTGAACAAAATACCCATCGAGAAGCTACTTGTATTAGAAATACCAGCAAACATAATTTTAGTCGATTTGTGCACATATAGCTTTATTGATTCAGCATGAAATATGGCAGGCAATCTATTAAGCAATGTAAAATGAAACTGGCAGAGCCTTTTCACAATATGCTGGGAATACTGAATGGATCTGGGAGCATTTATGTTAGCCAGGTGGCTTGCTAAGGTAAAGTGAAATGATTTTTGAGTCCTCTAACCAATAACAAGTCAGTTTGATACACTCCACAGCTAAAGATATATTAGTTAGCTCAGCTGTTAACTGGGGAACTGATAGGCATGGAGAAGCTTTGCAAGACTGGGTAGGCTTTAATTGTATTTTTAACCTATGAGTGTTAAAAGTGTAAGCAAGAAACTAAAGTAAATACTGGGTATTATGCAATAGTACTTGGGCTATCATGAGAAAAGGGCAATAGAAACAAACTGCTTTATAGGTCTGCTTCTAATTAAATGTAGTCTACTTTGATAAAAGCATGAAAATGTGAAAATGTTTCTCAGAATAAAGACATTAAGCAAGTGGTAATTAAAGCCACAGTGTGGATTTAGTCTGTTGAACCTAAAGTCCATGGGCAGGACACAGAAAATGTATAGAAATTCAGTGGGTGGTTCTAAAAACGCCCTCTCATTCCTTGAACTTAATATCTGCTTGTGGAGGCTTACTGTGTATAATCGTATATACATTTTTACAGCATGATAAAAGGAAACCTTAAACATCTGCACTGCATGCTGTCATTAGGTCTGTTCATAGATGAAGCTTTCAGGCAGCATATACCTCCTTTTTTCGTGCATTATCGAGCCATTTAACCTGGATGGAGGTTTTGGATCCACACTGTTTGTTGCCTGTGGCTATACCCTGCTGTGTTGGCATCTCAGGCAACCTCCTGGGGTGCAGGCATTGCAAAGTAGGGTGTTGAAGCATGGATGCTGCTGTGTTTGTGTCTGAACCCCCAGTACTGCACTGATGCCCAGCAACACCAGGGAGACCTTGCTGGAGGTGCTGTTTTGGGGCTATGTCCATTTTCCTCATCTTTCTGTAGTTCCATCATCATCCTGTGTGTTTATTGAAGTTCTTCCCAGTGGTGTCTGCTGAAGGGTTTTGGCTATTTATAAATGCAGCAAGCGTCAAAATGTGGCTGTTTTGCCTGCAGTCACTTCATGTCCTGGAGGATCCCAAGCGGCTGGGATGGCACAGGTGACAGCGTGGTGGGCATGTGTGCATGCAGAGAGCGGCTGCGTGCAAATAGTTTCCTCAGGATTTTTTATCCTTGGTGCTGGCAGGCTGAACAGTAACGTGAGCAACCAGGGAAGCTGGAAGCTTGTTCAGTTGAGGGAACAGCATCCACTCATCCACTGGTATTCTGTGTGAATTCTAGTTTGGCTTTATTGCTTCGTAACCTAAGTTCTCTTTGCGTTTTATACTCATTCCTGCCAGGGGCCTGATTCTGCAAGGAGGTCAGTAGGGCAGAGCTTCACTGAAGTTAATGAGTTGCAGTGAACTTGTGCCTGCGACAGGATTGATCCACTTCAACGAAGTTTTCTTCATTTTCTCCTGTTTGCAGGACCATAGCTGTTTGCATAGATACGACCATCAATTTAAAGGGTTACCCAATCCTGCAAAGCCTTAGGCAAACAGCTAAGTAAATAGCCCATTGGCTTGGATGAGCACTGCTGACGCTTGCAACCTGTCCCAGTGAAGGTAACTGGAGTTTTGCCATTGCCTCCCATGATTGCTGTGGCCCCTCAAGGGAAGTGTGCCCCATGGGCATGTGCTTGAAGACCCAGACATGTTTGTGCTGCTAATTGGAAGGCTTCTCAAAGGGTTTGAGGACATATCCAGAGGCTATCAAGGAATGTCACAGTAATGTGTTCTTTGAAATATATTTATGTAGTCATCCTTGATCTTAAATACTCTGCTCCAACCCCTTTTAAAAGCTGCAGTTTAAGAAAAATGTCCTCTCTACCCTTTTTTTTCCTGCAAATTGTTGACCTCTGCCAGGGCAGTGATTTCCTCATGGAAAGCTGTCGCATATCAACTATAATGCAAATGAGACTCCAAATAGTTGATCATCCCTGCCAGGTATTAAGGTTGGGAGTAGCCAGTCCAAGAGCAAATCCCAGGAAAAACAAGAAAATGAAGTCTCCATAACTGTTTTCAATTATTCAGTCTCGCTGCTTCTCCTTATATTTCAAGAAGAAACATGCAAATCTCTCTGGGTCTAACTTGTTTACAGAGTGCTCGTGGGTTTAAAATACAGCCAGCATCAGATTTCTGTTGTACATTTCCTTCAAATAAATACTGAAATAAAAATAAGGATGCTGTAATTTGTGCCACCCCAAGAGCTAAATACTGCGCTCCAGCGGGAAATGATCATTTTGGTTTCTTGGAACAGCTTTACTATAATATTCCAAAGACCGGTAGCTCACAAAGAAAGAAGCGCAGACTTTCTCAAGGCAGCTCAGCTCTCTCTGATAGTATCTGGTTTCTTGTGAATGAAGGTCTTGGATGATGAGGTGCTCTAGGATGTGTTCAGATCCTGCTGAGCCCAGGGTGTGCTTCACAGTTTTGCAGCATCGGAGCTTGAGGGCTTACCCTTTGAAGAAGTTCCATTCCTGCTGATGGCTGTGCATGTATAGATGTCATTGCACGTTTGGGATCTACCTATGTAGCTCCTATAAGTATCAATATAGGGTAGTGGTTAGTGTTAAACAGTTAAATGGGCAATGCACCATTTGATGGATTCCCTGGCCACCTTTGGCAGTAGTGCGACAAGTCCTGTGCACCTTGCAGCTGATGCTTCCAGTTATCTGCATGAAGTGGTGCCATGAACACAACAGTCTCTGAATCCTGTCTCACCATAGCCCATTCCTGGCCTAAAAGTAGCTAACAATAACCAGCCTGGTGGTTCTGGAAACTTTTTGTTGGGGCAGGTCTTCATTTGGGTGAGTTGGCCCTCTCCAGGCAAGTAAACTGGGAACCTCTTTTTAAATCTGGATCCTCTTTTAAAGCTGGGCAATAGTTTGTTTTTGAAGACACTTTCTTGAGGAAACTAATAGCCCTGAATTTTTGCAGTGGGCAAATGCTTGGAGTGTATCTTGGTTTGAATCTTGCACTATGATCCACCTCAATTTATATGAATATTATTCCAGTGTTATGGTTACCCTCGCCTCTTTAATTTCCTTCTGGCTCATTTATGTGTGTTGATGGCTCCAGTCCTCATAGCTCCTGGGAACTTTCTGTAGGAACCATCAGCTATTGCTTTTAAAAAATAACCTTCACCAGATGTCCAAAAGCCTCCTTTAAAGAAGAGGCCTGGCATAAGTCATATTTATTGGGAGTAATTAACTATCCTGTTAAAAAACTTAAATGTTTTGGCATTTCATTAATAATACATAATCAACCAACAGGCTATTTGCAGTGTGTTACTTTGCTGTAAAAATTGTCATTATTGATATGTTTCATGTTTATAATTTCTCATCTGTGATGCGCTCAGTCTGTTATGAATAATCCATTGTATATTGTTTCCTTAAATAAGATGCTTGCTCAGTGTGCTGGGGGTGCCAGGAACCTCTGCTAATAACATCTTCATGTCTGATTTATGCCTGTGAATCAAAGGCAACTGGACATGACTAGATGAACAGAAGCATGCTCAGAAAACTGTCCTCAAGACACTCTCAATAAGCAAGCCCTCAACAGTTGTGAGTGGAGAAGGAAATGGTTGAACAGAGCAGGGAAATGATTTAAAAATGGATTACAGGGACACAAGGGACACTTCCTCACTGTTTTGACATTCTCTTCATCTCAGCTAATGTGCCTGCAATACTTTTTTCTCACTGCCAACAAGGACCTCGTTACTCTATGCTCTATCAGTTAGATCTCTATTATCTTCTTGTGTTCTACTTGGAAAAAAATCAGCTAGGTGTTCCAGAAAAAAGGAATCTGATGGTTTTATTGGTGTAATGGTCTGTGCAGGTGCAGCTGATGGTACAAAACCTCTCTGGCACCAGTGACCTGCCATGTGTGCTCAGCTAAACGTGCTCTCTGTTGACTTTGTCCATACCCCCATCTCCTGAGTGATGGGGAAGCCGATTGCATGGGCAAGGGCAGGAGAAGCCCCTGCTGCATGCTGGCAAGGTGTCTGGGGTAGGCATAGGATGGTCATTACTCCCCTTGGCAGTATTAACCAGGCAGTTTTGGAAGGGAAAAATGAACTAAAGGTGAGGTGGAAGGTGCCTGAGACAGTGCCAAGGAGCTGGCAGGTCTACCAGCCGCAGGTGGCATCATCTCAGCACTGATGCTGCTCAGCCCCTCGAGGTGCCTTCACAGACTCCCGGTTTTTAGGGCCCTGGAGGAGTGTCAGAGCATCTAATCTGGAGAACAACATAACACAACCCATTAGATTTCACCCTGTTAACTCCAATACCGAGCTTGGTAGCTTGCACTTGGTAAAGCGTGTCTTCCAGTAAGGCATCTGGTCTTGTCTAGGAGACAGCAATGTGTCAATCATTTTGGTAGTTTGTTCCAATGGTTAATCGCATTTGCCATTAAAAATTCTTGCTTAATTTCTAATTTGCATGTTTATAGCCTTCAGCTTTCCACCATAGAAGCCCTTTGCCTGGAGATTTTAGAGCTTTTTAGTAGCCTACATTGTTTTCCTCTCATGAACTCTTGCCATGTCCTCAGTCTTTCCTTGGAAGACCCTGGATGACGCATGCCACGCCGTGGGTCCTGTTGTCTTGTGGAGGAGCTGAACCCATAGGAGGGAACAGGAGGCTGGTGCATGCATGCTGCAGCTTCCCCAGGGATAAAAGCTCCATTTCCAAACTGATCTTTTCATGTTTCCAGATGAATTATTGAAGGGGGAAGAGAGGAAGATTCAGAGATTTTTGTTGTGTTGCTGACTTTTCTTTTAGTTTTTAATATCAGCTCAGAAGCTTTCAAAACCAGCCGTGGTTTAGGTGAAGATGGGAATGTTTTACTAACCCTGGCTAAACTTAACCCCTGCAGCCAGAAGCCAGGGGCAGCAATAGCAGAAAGTGGCTCAGTAGCAGAAAGTGGGAGAGGGCAGCAAAAAAGCTAAGCGTTGCTGGCTGCAAAAAACAAAGATGAGTTTGGGGACTAAGAGGAGCTTGGGTGAATGGATGAAATGCTGGTGAGCCGGTTATGGCTGGTCTTTAGTTACACAGGTTTAAACTCATTTGGGAATGGAAAGGGGTCTTTATCCCCTCAGAGTGTGATGTGCTTGTCCTGGGGATACAGAGTTATCAAGTCGTTGCAGTCGTCTCCTCCAGGCAGTTTAAGCTGAGGATCAGCCTAGGCCGTAGTTAAAAAATAACAAACAACAACTATGGTTTAAAACTGTCCCACTGTGTTCTCACATGTTCAGCTTTCAGAGAGAAACGTGTATATTTTATACTTGACCTGGCATCCACAGCTCTTCCTTTCTGCAACGCAGAATTCAAAGGCAGCCATGAAGCATCAGTTGTTTAGCGATGTGATGTCTTTTCGAGTGACCTTCCTCTTCTTTTTAATTTCAAGTTTTCTGGAGAAGGTGGGGAAAAAAGAAAGCACAAAAACATCTGAAGCTCCTGTCGCTTTGTAGTCCTCGAACCAGGAAGTCTGTCGCTCATGAAGTGCCTCTGTGGCACTATATCCATTAGACTTGTCACTCAGATCTTGTTTTCTGTATTTCAGAGGACTTTTTTCCTTATTGAATCCTTGAATGCTGAAAATGGTCTAAGGTTTTTAAAATCCTTTCCCCCATAGATCACCATGGGGAACTTGATAGCTAGTATTCCAACCCAGTATTTACCAGCAAGGAGATCTCCTTTTTCTTAGTCATTGTCTGAAAAAAGGGATATTTTCTTGGGTTTATACCAATAAATAATCACATACAGCAGGAATGCTATGTACAGTGTGATAAGTATGGAGGGTCAGGGCTGAAAGTAGTCCCAGCGTCCAGTTTTCATCTGTACCTGTATCACCACCAGGCAAATACATAGTGAATCTCACGTGCGTATGTGTGCACTGTGCATTAAGGTCTCATGTTTGCAGACCATACATCTTTGTAAAACGTATTAATCTGGATGGATTAATGTCCTGAAAATGTCATGTGTGTTAACGCTTCTGATAACCAGCTCCGCTTCTGGAAAGTGAGAGCACTCCTGTTTTCCGGAAGTAAAAGAAAAACTCTTTCAGAGGAAGGTTTAGGGCTCACTTGCACTCACAGCCCAATGACTTTGCATTACAGTCTGAGGAAATTTGGCTTCCAAAAATGGTCCAGTGTGTTTACTGCTCTGTGCAGGCTGCCGAGGCGGGCTGGGAGCAGGGAGGCTCTTGTCTTTCTCTTCCTGCAATAGATCTGTTTATATATAGCCCAAATGTGCCTTTCCATGTGTTTTGGGGAATTTGGATTTATTGGTATCAATAGTTGGAAAATACAAATTTCCTCAAAGATTTTCCTCTCTGGGAGGATCTATCTTAAGGCTTTTTTTTAAGGCTCCCTATACACCAGACCTTATTTTTCTCAATCCCAAGGCACCCTTCCAGGACCCACTTATATTGGTTTTGTAGCTACAGCAAAAGCCATCTGCCTGAGCACACTTTCATTCCTGTGTCTCTTTACACACCAGAATTGAGACTGATTAAACAAAGACTTCTGCATTTTATTGCAGCAACTTAAATCTTTACACCTCGCTACAGAGCTCTCGATGTGCTCCCCTTCTCTGCATCCTCCCAGTGCCGAAATGAAACTCTTCGGGCTATCCAGACTTCCCTTTGGGAGGTTGGGCTCATAATGCATTTGAGGTGCCAAGTTTTTGCACAAAATAAATTAAAAAAAATTTAAGCTTTAAATCTATTGTTAGTAACAGTGAAGGCAGGTGATAAGAGACAAAGTGACTTAGTGTTTCTCTTAGCAGAAGGATTTTGCCAAACCTTCGTGTCTGTAAAAAAACCTTTGACTTGTCTGCCCTTAACTATATTGGCAACAAACATGGACATGGGGATTTAGTCCAGTTCAGTTGCTGCCATGCCAGAGAGCACAGGCTAACCACGACTCTCAAGCTGTTACTGTCTCCTTGGGAGAGAGGGAAGGGACTAGTGCATGGACAGCAATGAAAGGAAAATGAACCAGAATAGCAGGGAAGACTCTTTGGGAAGTTGGTTGTGTCCCCTGACTGATGCGTCATGCCCAGAGTATGCCAGATATTCAGGCAGATATTCAGGGCGCTATTTGCTCTTCCCTTTGGATCCAGCTAGATATTACACAGTCTACCTGCAAAGATCATGGCAATCCTTCAGCTCTGGGGAAAAGGAGACAATTTTTTTAGAAGCCACTGCTCTTATTTTCTTTGGATGCTATAATGTTTCTCTGCCCAGGGAGAAGCATCTTTAACACCATTACTTCATTTGATGAATTTTTAAAGGATTTTAGAGCAAGCTGGGGGACTTTACAGCTACTGTTCCAGTTTCCCTACCATCTGGTTGCTTCATGGATTTTCAGTGTATTCCTGTATTTTTTTTTAGCCCAGTTTCCTAAGAAAATAAAGCTTATGCTGTTGTACTGCACGTGTGCGCTTGTCCACCCATGTATTATGTGTTTTTCTTCATGTTTTTCCATACCATCAGCTTGAACCTTCTGCTCAACTTCAGCCAGATTTATGGAAAGATGGAGATCTCAATTGTCTTAACGTATTTCCCCACCAGCACTGTTTCCGCTTGCACTGTTTGATGCCCATGGGGCAGTAGCTGTGCAGCCAGTCAGCATCCAGGATGGAGACCAGTTAGACCAGGTTACAAATAACCTGTTGGGCAGCAGCCAGGATCCACCAATTACACCTGTATAGAGAAAATACAAGATACTGTCTGGGTGTAACACCCAGGCAGTGCCAGTGCTGTTGTGTGTTATATGCCTGAGGCTGCAACACCAGGATCAACTCCTGGACATCATTTTGTGCTGCACACAGGAGAAAGATTAGCAAGAAATCTTTTCCAAATTGGTAACTACCAAGGGAGATCCAGGATCGATACAAATTGATCCTGATTCCATCTCATTGACTGATACTTAAGCTAAACCTTTCAGTTTAATAGTTGTGTAGATTTTCAATTGGGTCTGAAAGCCTTTTTAAAAAACATACCACAGGAGCTGGTGGGGAATGCAAAGCGGAGCAAGCGTAGACATGTGAGCATCGTATAACTGCTTTTTTTTTCCCTGACATTGCTTACGAACCTCCTAAATTTCACAAATGTGGTTGTGCTGAAAGGAAGGAGCAGAGCTGGCAGTGCTGCTGCGCCGGGCGTTACGGGGGATGTAACCTGCTGCTGAGCTTGGCACAGAGACTGAAACCTTGGCAAGATACCATGGTAACATTTCCATACACATGTTTATGGGTTCTTTGAGGGCTTTTTGGTTAAATGTCAATGTTTTCATCATATTATTCAAGGAGATTTCGGTGATCCAAAATCCCACTATGCCTTTGAAAAGTGCTTTCAGTTTGCAAGTTGCTCAGAGGAAAATGCGTCTGTCTTGACTGCTCGGAGATGGAGAGCAAAGCTTACTGCTTAGCTGCCTGCTTGGGGGCTTTTTGTGCAGCTCTGTAAAACGGAGCAAGAGCTGGGGCATCTTCCCCGTTCCCATCCAGAGGAAGGCTGTCCACACTGCTGCAAGTTTAATGTGATGAAGAGACAGAAAGCTGTCGCACCCTGCGCTCCAGCATGAGCATTTGCTGCTGACCGAGCACTAGGTGTGGGATGGATCCCATCAGCACCAGTGTGAGTTTTCCCAGGGTCTCAGCTGACACTGGAAGGAGCGGCCATAGGCAAGCTTAAGGTTACTGTGTTTCTAATATGGACATTTTGGCTAAATTCAAAATGAGCCTGGACTGGTCTGGCTGTGCTGGGGGAGACCTCTTGTTTCCAGACAGGCATTGGGCACCTACGTATTTCCGTTAAGCTTTTTATATGTTTCAACATAGGGTGATTTGCAAAACATGGTGCTTTTCCTTGTGAACTGCCAAATCCCACACCCTTCATTACCCCTTTTGGCTATTTTTTCCCTCCATGCAAGCTTGGTGTTGACAGCAGGCTCCTGTCCACAGGATGCTGAGTGCTCCTGAAGTGCAGCTGTGCATCCCTGTTTGAACATCTGGTGCTGGAGCTGCTGCTGGTCCATTTTTGAGCATATCTTGTTAAAACTGGAGGCAAGCTTAGAGCTGCTGAATTCCCGAAGCTCTGCAGGGTTTCTGTTCAACAATATTGCTATTTAAAAAAAATAATACTCTTAGGTGGTAAAATTTAGAATTTCTCACTGTCAGATATCATGGGTCATCCCCCCGCCCCTACTAAAATGTATTACAGGATCTCAGGTGGGAGCTGATTTGAAGCGCTTTAGCCCTCCGGGGAGATGCATTGTCATTTTTTTTTTAAATGGCTATAGAAGCAAAGGCAGAGAAAGTGGCTTCTGAAATGCTTTAGTGCACCTGAATCCATGGCTTGCAGCTACCCCATGGTGGGTTAAGCTCCCTTCACCCAGGGCAGTCCTCAGCCCCATGGGCTCATCTCACGCTGCATTTGCAGTACAAGCTTACCCCGTCTGGGCTGCTGCAGGTGTTATATTTAAATCTCTTTATGCAATAGGGTTTGAAAATCAGCGTAATTGCTTTTACATTGGGCGTGTGATTATTGGGAGAAAACATGGAACGGTTGTTGCCTGAATACTCTGAGGTGGGACTGGAAGCTAAGGAAGATGGTGCAACGGGCTGGAAGTGCCTCTCCAGCCCCCTGTTTGTTGGGACCTAGAGCGGTACCAAAGCTGGCATCGCCTATGGGTCTCCCTATGGGTAGGTAAAGTTCCTGTCTTGGTGCAGAGCACTGTCACAGTGAGCAGTATATCAGAATGAAATACATTAATTGGCAGTGCTGGGAAATTACAGCTAGGCTTAATGAAAAAGAAAACCTTGTTTACGATTTCTAATGCGCTGCTGAAGAAACTGGCTCCCAAATAAAAATACTTAAAATTACGATTAGGATTTATTTACATAATTACTGCAAGAGAAATTCTGGGTACGTGCTAAGCAGTGCAAGAGAAACCTCATGGCTTTTCTTCTTTGCTTTCCTGTGTCTCGAGGTTAGTTTGCTCTTGGTGAGTCTATTAAAGCTTCTACTAACTCAGTGAGGCAAGAAGGCATTTGTTACAAAATTAATGCATATATATGTGTGTATATATTTTCTCTGTTGACTGTGGTAAGAACATATGGCTGAGTAAGAGCCAGATCATCCTTGTAATTGTAGTGTTGGCTGGAGAATGATTCAGTAGGTGGCACTTATCTCTTTATGGCAAAGCAAATGTGGCTGTAGTGAGAACGCCCTTGGAGTTTGTTACCAAGGGGCTTTGTCCCCCACTGGTACGAGTGAGATCTGCCAAAGTTGCCATAGAAATTTATCTTAATGGTCTGTTCCAAACCGTACTGCCCAGTGTGTCCTGGCCATCTTCCAGCCCCTGCAGAAACCCTGGGCCAGATCCTCGGATGATGCCTGGGTGGCTCTGTTGACTCTGCTGATTTATATCTGCTGGAAATGTACAGCAGAAATTGCAATAGACCCATGATGGGGCTGCGCTGATTGAAACCAGCCAAGGGGATGACAAATCTTCCTGTTAATATTTCAATTGACTTTGGCAAACTTGCCTCTTTCTTGTGTATCCTAAATCAATGTGTAAGTGCTGCTGACAGTAATTTCCACTTTTGTCTTGCAGATGGTTGCCCTTCACCAGGCTGCGGTGTTTATACCTGCTAAGTTTGCAAACACTTTTCTGCTACAGCCTCCCATTGAGCAGTATTTTTCTTTAGCTGTCATATTTGTGAGATGAAAATGTTCTTTGTTGGGCCCAGCCTGAATGTGAATTTTCTTCTTTCAGTGAGGGCCACTGAAATCTGGAGCGGTGGTGCAACTAGCATCTTGATCAGCAGGATGCTCTAGGTGGGGGATTTGAACTGTCTTAGGGGTCTAGATGCTCCAAAGCAGGGTCTGAGAGCTGGTGTCCAGACTCTTTCAAAGTCCTGCTGCTGGATCCTGTGACTTTTCAGTTGCATGTCAATGTAGACCCCTATGCACTCCATAATTATTAGCACGTAGCAAATCTTGAGGCTGAAAGCTGCAGTATGAGTGCTGGAGCCTCATAGGCCTAAGGCACTGCTGTTCTGTCTCTGTAAATTCTTGTTTGGCATAAAGAAGAAGCTGCTGCTTTTCTGTTTGTTTGTTTAGCCCCTGTCTTCTAGGCGCTAAATAAAATCTGCAATCCATCAGTCATGCACCCAACTTCAGTGTGCATTCCCTAGTATAGGATGCTTTGGTCCAGCTACTCTTTCAAGGCAGGCTATTGTACTGTTCAAATAAAATAAAGACAAATAATCAAAATAAGCCTTTCTCTTCCCATTTCTCTTGTGCCCAGGGAGAAGATGCCATTCCACCATGTAACAGCTGGCTTGTTGTACAAAGGCAACTACCTGAATCGCTCACTCTCCGCTGGCAGCGACAGTGAACAGCTAGCAAATATCTCTGTGGAGGAACTAGATGGTGAGCCTTGTGGTTTTCCAAAGGGAGCTGGGAATGGGGGAAGGCTCATTTTCACCTTCTCTGTAATGTTGTCATGCAATTACCGGAGGTATTGTCCCTGTGAAGCAAGGAGCAAAAGGCAGGTCAGAAGTGAGATGGCTCAGCAGGTCAGGGACAAAGAAAAGGTTCTCACCAAAGTTATGTTGACAGCTGTAGACTACACCCTCAGATTTTGTCCTTCTGCCTAGGAATAAGGCAGCTTTTTGAAAGAGTAAGGCTGCTTTTGATGGGCAAAACTTTGCAAGAGAAAAAGTTAGGTTAATATCTTTTTATAAAGATGTCTGTCTTTAGCCTTTCCTGGGAACCTGCAGGGCTGAATCTGTCTTCCTATCAGGTCTTCTCATCTGCTTTGTGGCCTTTCAAAAGTAAGGTTTCTCTCTGTGTTTCAATATAACAAAATGCACAGAGGTGGCTTCTGGCTTAAGAAGCTGGCAAGAGCTTTAAAACTCCCTTTTCAAGGTCAGTGATTGGGAGCGCAGACCTCAGGCTGGCAAAGGCTATCAGGAAGGTTGTCCACATCTGCTGTCTGTAGGATCCCATCATTTCCTCCATGGAAGCTTGTTGCTGCTAATCCCTTCTGCCCAGCAGACAGGATGTGAGGCTGGGTAGACTCCCAGTCTGGTTCATGGTGGGAAGGTCTCTTTCATAGGCAATTTGTGGCTCACTAGGGGCACTTCTAAGCAAAAGTTAATACTGTTGACAGCTGGTCTTTGAGGGCTGTGGAACAAATTGAAGCTCTTGGTTTGCTTCCCAGTGGGCATTTGGTACAAGCCATGATCATAATCATATCTATTGAGAATTTGATGAGGAAATGAGCAAGGGAATAGTGCGAGGGGGAAATAGGCCTTCCAGGACAGTTGGAGGTGTTCTGGCAAAACAGAAGGCCAACATTTCTGCTCACCCTCCCTGTTTTCACTTGTGCTTCGATAAAGCAGACCTTAGTTTTCAAGCCTTTTCAACTCCGAGCTTTTGGAGTTGTTTTTGTGAGTGTTACATTAATTTATCTTTAATAGTACAAACAGTGTTTTCTGAGTATTTGTAACTGCTTGTCTTCTTCCGAATGAGTATATGCTGACATGCAGCTCAAGTGAGAGATGAAATGTGAGAAACCACTTTCAGTGCAGCTTAGTTAAGACCCCAGGAACACAAGGACTGCAGAGGCATCTTCTGGGTTCTTCTACTGGGTTACAAGTGCTTTGCTTGAAGTTTTATGTTGTTGGGCAGAACTGAACTGGCTTAGCTTCTGTGCATCCCATAGATGACAAACTACATTGCAAGGTAAAGATTAGTTGTTCCTATTCAGGATGACAGGGGTTGGCTCAGCAGACAGGAGAATGTTGATGAAGTCTTGCAGTTTATTTCAAATGAGAACAAGAGGTATTCTGCTGTGCCTACCCTGATTAGAGCATGTCTGCTGCAATTGCCTTTGAGATTTGCAGGCAACTGTCAAGAGCCGATTCAAATGGCATCAGGGCTGCAACACACTGTCAGGGCCATCCCAGCGCATGAGGGAAACTTGTTTTTGATTTGTTCTCCTGCTGTTTGCATGGAAATGGTCTGTGGCTGGACATGGGAAGGAAGCCCAGTCTCATTTCCATCCTTCCTGTGTCTCCCTGCTGTCAGCCCAAGCCACATCGGGCAGTCTGCAAGCTCTACAAGCCCTCTCGGCATCGCCTTCCCACTGACACCTCCAGGGTGGGAGCTGTGGGAGAGAGCAGAGCACAGCCCCATGGCCAGGCCCACCTTCCCCAAGGAGAAACCAGTACTTCAGAGGCTGTGCATCGTTTCCTTTAATTAATGGCTAATGAAGGGAATGTGGTGTAGAGGAGCTACCTTTTGAGAAGGCAGCAGCCGAGTTGCTGTTAACCTGAGTGCCGCATCCATTTAATGTGGTTGGTGCCCCATTATGACTGTGCTACTGAACTGGAGAGCAGCAGTTCATTCATCTCTGTTCACAAAGAGTACCCCCCTCATTCTTCAGGAGCATGGTTAGAGCTCTTTAACTAATCATTCATTTATTCTCTGGCTGTTAAGCACAGGCTTCCTGTTAGAATTTAGTCACATTTTTTTTCCTGACACGCTTTTGCTTTAGCAACACCTATTTTCAAGGGCTTTATGTCTTTGCCATGAAGATATGCCCCAATTCTAATCCTAGCAGAGAAAAGCTCAACCTCAGACCATTTTTTTCCACCTCTAAACACAGAAGTGGTACTGAATTGATTCGTGTCTGCTAAAGCCAGAGTAGCTTAAGAAGCTGGAGATGCTTTTCTGTTTGTCAGCTACCAGCGTACAGCCTAGCCACTGGAAATTGTATGTAATATGAGGTCAGCAGTCACAACTTACTGTGTTCTGTCACTAATACATGATCAGTGCCTAGGTGTGCTGGTAATTGGTGACTATACCACTGTTTCCTGCCCAAACCCAAACCAGAAATGGTCTTTATGTCTTTAAGCAAAAAATATCTCAGAGTGAGTAACAAAATGTTCTTCCTTGAGAAGTTAATGTCAGTCTATGGGAGCTTTGTGGCTATATCAATCTGTGATAGCTCAATGCCAATAATGTACTTGCATTTAATCTTACAGGCTGGGAAAGAGATGCCAAATTCTCCTTGGTTTCTATTTCTATGAGATTTTTGCCCCAAGGGAGTTCCAGCTTATTGAGAAATGCCAGTCACACACATTAAATTATTAAAGGTTTGAAGCTGGAGAAGTCAGTGGGAATTTTCTATAATGTTCCTCTGTACTTAAGGCTCCAACAAGTGCCTTCTTTGTTGGGGAAAGCAATGCAGGTTTTCAGATGTACACACACTGTTGAGAGCTCAGGGTGCTGATCTGCCTCTCCTCCAACTGGTTATTTTTCCCTGCTATGAAAACTTTTCTGACTTGCATCAGCCATCTGTCGACTTTAACACCGCTTTAAATACTATGCTGGCAGCAAGGAAAGAGGCTGGAGAGATAGCAGGTCACTCTGCTGATGGCTTGTCTCTTCCTAGCAGCGGTGTTTGCTATTTGCAGTTCTGTAGTAGCGTGAGGCTTTTTAGAAGCTGTCACTGTCACAGAGGGAATTAACTTGCAGAAGGCTGTATTAGGTGATACTTAGCTTTGTAACATAAAGTAAATGACGGAGTAGAAAGTGGCAGGCCATCCATAACCTGTCTCTTGGGGACCATAAAGTATATAGTGGGGTCTCAGATGGATGTTATTGCCATATGCTTAGTGGTTTCTATGCATGGGATTATAAATTTAGGCTGGAACTGTTTTACATATAGATTTTCTGGCTATTGTTGGTTGGCATAAAATTGTGGCACAGTTTGTGCATACTCTGTGGTTTCCACATCCCTTTTAAAACCAGCTTCTGTCTTCACATTCTGAACAGCTAGGCGTATTTTTAATAAAAAATGGTGGATGGAAATAATCATGTCAAGCTTGAGTCATCCACCTCCATAGGCTCTATCTAAAGGGTATTGTCAGGAGGTAAAAACATTTCCATAGTAGGAATCTGACAAATATCACCTGAAGGGAGGCACATGCATTTTAAGTAGGCTTTGCAAAAAGTGCCCGTGAAATGTGTGCTAGTCAGTACCTTGCAAAGAAAAGCCAAATGTGAACCATAGTGGCAGCTATTTGTCCAGAAAGGCATCCTGATAAATCCTTACCTGACCCAGATTCCTTTGAAATCAGCAGTGCCCATGCAGGAGGAAATGTTGCTGCATGGCAGCAGGACAGCTATTGGCATATGGTGCCTTACACCATGTAGCCCCTGCCCTAGGTGGGATCTGTGGTATCTACAAGGCTTTTTCTAGGTTGGGAGATGGGGTTTTTTGTGGTTGTAGACATCTACCTAGCCTGCTTAATGCAGTCCTTAAGGTTGAGATCCAGAGTGGAAATGCCATGGTTTTGCCTGCCTAAACTGGAGATGTCAGCAGAGCAACACATGAAATGGGGGCAAAACTGCTGGCTGTGGGAGCTTGGCGTGCAGTGGACTTCAAGGCAGGAATCTGGAGACTTCCTTCACCAAGGGACTTTTCTGTTGTTATAGATTATACACCCATTGCAGGATGTGTACCTCTTTTCTGCTTATTCCCAGCAACCACCCCTCTGTCACCTGCAGAAGCCCTTAACTGGGTCACTCTTCCCTGGGCTCCTGTGTAAAAGTCAACCATGAGCAGCTTCAGCATATACTGGGAAACAGCTCCTGGAGTAATTCAAAGGTCATGGTTAAATGATGCCCATATGGATTTTAAATCAACAGTTGTCTCTGCAATGCCCATAATGCAGGCAATGCCAAGTTGCTTAAGGTGTGTTGGGGCTGCAGGTGATTCTGGAATCCCAGCATCACGGTGAGGTGGTCTGTCATAGGGCTGATGACTTACTGGGTCCCTGCTGCAGGGGACATCAGGAAAGATAGCCCCACATTACAAACACAGCTATGCCATCCTAGCCCTGCCTCTGAAAATAAGGCCCAAATCAGGGGTGTTTACCCTCTTGTGCATGTCTGATATGATGATTCTTGGATGTTGTAAGTCCTGGGAAGGGAGGGACCACGATGCTGTCACCATGCCGTCTTGTTTGGGACTTGTTATTCAGCAGAAACCCCGTGAGCCACAAGGATTGTGGCTGATCCAGATTCTAGTTCTCTCTTGTGTTATCAGAGAGGCTTGATACACAGTCCCTTGCTTCAGGAGAGTCAGGGCTGCTGTGCAGCTCCTCGTATCTCCCTCCAGGTGCTGAGTTTTCTCCGGGTCTGCTTGTTTGCTAGCGGAGATTTTGCTCCTGCTGATGGGCACAGGAGGCAGAGAGGTAGGCAGATTCCGTCCAGCCTCAACAGCCAGCTGCCTGCACCGTGTCGGCAGCTGAGGCTGATTATCTTTGGTGTCTCAGGTGAGATCAAATGGTGTTTTGGAGAAGCAATGTGCTCCAGAAGGGAAACCCAGGGGGGAGAGTCATTAGTCACTTCACTGACTCATGTAACAGCAACAGGCTGAGTCTGCTCCGCTCGGCTTTTTGTCCATGGGAAGGAAAAAAAAACATTTGGAAAAGGGGAAAGACAACCAAAGATGAAAGAGCATCCTGCTGGTGAGGAAGGAGTTGCAAGGATATTCTCTTAGGAGACCTACCATCTGGTCTGGTGTGCTGGGGTAGAGCCACCCCGGGGTGCTCTGGATTTGTGCATGGGTCTCCAAGTCCATGCAAGCAGCCTGTTGATTAAGTGGATGAAACTGTATAAAGCTCTTTTTCTCTTTTGCAGGGTTCTTTTTAAAGAGAGGTTTATCCACAGTGTCTCTGCTGTGAGTGATCATGGCTGGAAATGGAATAATTTCTGTCTTATGTTGGGCTTTATTAGTGTTTCATGTCTCTGAATATAAAACTGTGGCATCACAAATCTTCCGTGGA
Source organism: Strigops habroptila (assembly GCF_004027225.2). Taxonomy (NCBI): domain Eukaryota; kingdom Metazoa; phylum Chordata; class Aves; order Psittaciformes; family Psittacidae; genus Strigops; species Strigops habroptila. The sequence goes on along the minus strand of NW_022651054.1, from coordinate 7,247,459 downwards.
CAAAAGCAGCTGTATCTTCACTTCTGTTGAGCTCCTGCTCATTTTCCAGTTATGTATTTTAATTACAGTGTGGGTTTCCTTGGGACTCGGTAGTTTCAGTCTCCATTTAAAAAAACCCTAAAAACTGGTGCAGTATTAATATTCTGCAGAGTACTGTTTTATTGAAAAGTGCACATTTACTCCAGGCGGTGCATGGCCAGTGGAGGAGCAGAGTTGTTGATGGAGAAATTGTGGGTACCTGTCCCAGGCTGTGTGCTGGCTCAGCCCTGATGACATTCAAGGGAATTCACTGGGGCAGAAATGTGCAGTTGTAATTCACTGTGGTCTGCCCCAGCCTCAGCAGTAGCCTCCATTGTCAGCATTGACTGGAGAAGCCAGCAGACGTGAGGCTCCTGCCCCACTGCAGTGCATTAGGATGGTCTCAGTTCCCCTGCCCTGGCTTTGAGAAGCTGAAATTAGTAGCACTTCCCACTCCAAACAGGCAAAAATACCTCATGGACACCCAAAGCGGCTGAGCACAAGGAGGTCTGGCTCCTCTGGGCTTCACCTGAGAGTAAGGCCATGTCTTGAGGGTTTTAGCTGCTACATTGCCTTAGGCACCAGTATGCCTTGAAGACGAGCAGTGGGTTTTCTCCAGCACTAGAGATCCTCAGCAGGAAGGTGGCAGAAAGCTATCGACTGGGGGAAAACCTCCAGAACATCAAATATTTCCACCCTCTAATGCATTACAGCCCAAGCCCTACATTGTGGACTTTGCGCCAGTACTTTGGCAGGTTAATTACTCAGGAGGACAAATGGGGTTTTGGGTGCAGCCTTGGGAAGGGCTTGCAGAAGCTCTGTTCATCCCGCCTCTGCCAAGGGGGATGTGTCACCTGGACTCGATGCCCCCAAATACGAAAACAGGCATCAGCATTGTCTCTGAGGAAAGAGTCCTTACAGCAAGAGAGTATAAATAAAATGAGATTGGCTGCCAACAAATTAGAGTTACAGGGACGCCATCTGGACAACAATTAAAGAGATTGTTTGAGCTCCAGCTATGCTGACATAGTTGTAGGAACTGGCTGATGAGCAAGTGAGTTACTCGTGCTGGATATTCAGATACCCTTGGTCTGAGGCTTGAGGGTTTCTGGCTTGTAGTGGAGAAGGGGACTCTATGAGCTGGAAGAAGATAGTTTTGGGGAGACGGGTGCAGACTGTGTCTTCATCCAGCTCCTTCCAAATCTGCTGATTTTGTCTCTCACTGCAGAGATGCTGCCGAGGCCCTGGTGCTCCCTGACATGCCCTGAATCCTGCCTGACCGGTGCTCCTCGCAGCCCTTTCGGATGCTGCCCATTCGCTTGGGAGCTGGGTTTGTGCTCTCGGTGGAGCAAGCTGATAACTCACTGCCTGCATTGCCTCAGGCCATGGGAACAGAGCAAATTCAGATCAAGAGCTAAACATGCTTTAAAAGGCATTTAAATCTTGCTGTGACACGTTTATACAAATTTTAATATGGATTTTTAATTTTTTATGCAAGCTTCTAGACTGGATCATTTATTTTACAAGTCCCTTCAATCCCTTGCCTTAAAAGCCAGGCTTTAGCAAGTGGCTCCGATTCTAGTGAATGTTTCTTTGTGGACTCAGGAGTCTCATCTTTACATTACTGCTCTGGAAATGTACTTCCTAGGCAGTGGCTTTTAGCTGTGCACGGGCGAAGAGGGGCCGGGATAGAGTCACTGCAGCCCAGACCCATAAGGATGTGGCACACACCCAGGGACCAAAACCAAAGGAGGCTAAATGCCTCTGTCTCCCCTATTTTCCAGATGAAGGCACAGGAGAGCTGTGGTTACAGCGGGGTGGTTGTGTGTTGGACAGTGTCTGCAGAGCCAGCAAAGTGGCCACTTCCCAGCACACCTTTGCATGCTGGTCCAGCTCCCAGTGAGCTCATTTGGGATGCAGTCAGTCTGTCCAGAGCATCTTCCCCTGGCAAAGGGAGACCTTAGGCATCTCCTCCATGGCACTGAATAGGTCACTATTTGTTTCCTTTCCTACAACCTCCTTATTGGTGCTGGGCTCAGGGCTGATATGTGGCTTGAAAAAGGCCTGGACAAGCTGCTGTTAGAGTGAGTTGGGAGATGAATGGCTCAGCACGCCAGTGAATCCCAGCAGCACAGGCCTGAGTGAGAGGACTCAAGTGCTGGCCTGGATGGTTGCAAAGTGCAGGAGCAGGATGGACCTGAAGGTCTCATGAGCACTGCCAGTTATCTGGTTGCACAGACAGTGTCTTACAGTTAGTCAGCATCAGGCTTTGCAAGTCCCTTCTTTAATTACCATGATAATACTTTAATACTTAAGGATTTTGAGGTTATCTTGATGCTCTGCATGCTGTACATGGGCTCTTTTCATGGTTGTGGTGCTGTGGACTCTCAGGTGTCCCTCCAAGTTGTGGAGACTGAAATTTCAGCCAGGCTGTGTTAGTTCATTCTGTCTTTCAGCACATCAGCTTTAATCAAGTCATAGCAAACCATCAGCAAACCTGAATTAATTCCCTTGTCTCCACTGGAGCAGGCACCTCACCAAAGTGCAGACATCTGCAAAAGGCCTCTGTTCTGCACTGCATCTGGAGGCTTTCTATAGAGGAATATGCAGAAACAGTTTTGCACCCTAAATAATGAGGTTTAGGGGTTAGATGTACATAAGCAGAAGCTGGAGTCCAAGTATCTATTTGTAGCTCTTCACTGGGGTGGTTTGGGTATCACTGATTTTTGTGTGCCTCAGTTTACCCAGCAGCAGCGATACTTTTGAAGGGGGAGCAGAGTGATACGTCCACCACTGCTTGGGGTGCTGCCAGACCTCTGGGTCAAGCATCATCTGTGGATCTTGCTCCCCATGAGCAACGGCCTTGCTTTGACTCCCCAGTCCCCTGCCACTGTGCCTCTGGTCACAAATGAGCCTGTTGGTGACATGGGTGGGGAACTGGCACAGAGGATACTGTCTTGGCACAATGCTGCTGCAGAAATGACAAGGAGAAAAACTCAGTGATCCAGAGAGGGTTTCACCTGGCTTGTTTGAACGGATTTTTTTCCAAATGCCGTTCAAAGCAATGCAAAGTCAAGGTCAGTGCTCCTGGCCTTGGTTTGGCTGTCGGGGCATCTGCTCACTGGTACCCAACAGCATCCTGGTCCTGCTGTGCTCCTGGGCAGCAGCCATCACCCCCAGCTGCTCTTCATGAACCCTCTCTGCCCTGTTCTGCTGACGGTGCTTGTGGTCCCTGTCCTCTTGCCCCTGCTTGTGAGAAAAAAGCCTTTATCTTTCTGAGGATGAGGCCAGCGGCTTGGCAGAGCAAGAAGCCTCTTTGCAGGGTGCTAATGATGGAGGCAGTCAACAGTAATGCAGGGAACTAGACAAACCAGCCTGGCCATCTTCTCCCTCTGGCTGGAAATCTCTGTTCCCCAGTTTTCCTTGCCCATCTCCTTGCTGAGACCATCTCAGCCCTACTTGAGATGCAAAATAGGTGCAAAAGCCAGGCTTATTGCATGAGCTGTGTAAGGATGCTCCCTCCCAGGATTTGCACAGGATGGTTTCCCAAAAAGTCAGAGCAGGGAAAGGAAAGAGGAGAGGAACAGAGAACAGCACGGGAGGCTGTACTGCACCAGGAGGGGGCAGGATGGGTGCTGGGTGGGAAGGAGCGGAGGGGCAGAGGGCAGAATTTGGAGCCAGAGAGGAGGTGAGAGGATGGGCAGCATCCAGTGTTGGATTTGCTGTTCCCAGAGCTAAACGTGCTGGCAGCCAGAGCCATGTGCAGCAGTTGTCAGCTTTTGCAGAACCCTGTGGCCACAGCCAAACGGGTACAGGGGGACGGAGCAGGAGCCCAGTGGGGGAGCACTGCTTTTTCAGCTTGACTGGCTTTGGCAACATCAAAGACGATCAGTACAGACCCTTTGAAGTCAGACTTAGCTCCTGCCTTGTGTGAAAACAAAGCAGTGCAAATCTCCCAGGGTGACCATGATGTTCTGAGGAGGTGGGTGCTGCACAGGACTGCAGCGAGGACCAGGCAGGTACAGTGATGCTCCTGAGCACACTGGTGAGGCACAGCCAGAGTTCAACCCCTTTGATTTCCGCTCTGACGCTTGATGACAGGGGTGTGTCCAGGAGCCCAAGGGGTGCAGCAAAGCTCACCAGCGCCAGGCAGAGAGTGGCAGTTCATAAAACGCTTTGGGAGCCTTCGGTGCCAGGGCAGCCACCGCAGTGAGGGTGCAAGGGCTCAAATCACTGCAGTTCCAAAGACTGGTGCCAATCTGGCTCAGAGTTTTCACTCTCCAAATGAAATGAGTTAAAACTATGCCGGGTTTTTTTCAGACAATGGTCAGACCAAGGTCTTGCACCTCCCAAGTGGCTGGGTGATGTTGCTCCATTCAAGGCTGTGCTACCAGTGCAGCAGAGAGGGCTCAGACAAGGACGGTCTGGGTCACCATGTTCCTTCCACCATGTGCTTTTGTGGAGGATGAGCTGAGTCAGGACCTTGCTGTCTGCCTTGGTCTCCTGTTTATCTCCACACTGAACAACCGTTGTGCCCTGGATCCGGCTGAGAGGACAGAAAGAGAGG
>NW_022651054.1:6607874-6637874 GCF_004027225.2 Strigops habroptila | reverse complement strand
TACATCAGGTCTCTGCGCACAAACAGACAGTTTGTGCTCAGACATTTCTCCATCAGATCCGTGCCCCACCGCTGCCGGGTTAAACTATAAGGAAGGGCAATCTACAAGAGTGTAAAGGTTTTTTTACTGTTTATTTTTTCACTATTTGTACTGGTGTGATATAATGGGGAAGGGAAGAAAATAAACCAGCAGCCAATGCATGTGGCTATCTGCTTAAAAATAGTTCAGATGGGCTGAGGTTTTAGCCTTTATCTCACTGGCTGACCTTGCTAATACGGTATGTAGATCTCTTGCCAGCTAATCGGCGAACTGTAAAGCATGGTTTCAAGCTGTGGGCAATGATCTGTAACAGGAATGAATGAGTGGGTTTTAGCAGCCAGGATCTGTAGCCTACTATCTGTATCTGACAGCTGTCACCCTCCCGACAGAGGCCAAGGCCTAGCCCTGCATTTAAAAGCAGCATGGCTGATCAGATTACTAGGACAGTGTGTCAGAACTCACTGCACTGAACTAGAGAGAGAAAGTAAATCTATAAATAGCAGTTCTGCTTGTCTCCATGAGCCACTGAAGGATAACCAATACTGAACAGCAAATGCAATGTTTAGCCTCTGAAGCCAGTGGAATACAGTTCCACCACGATGCGAAGATGCTACCTGATGATGTAAGGGATGGGCATGGGAAGCTTTGTGGGCAGGTGACAGCAATGGCTGTGTTTGCAAAGGGAAATGAGATGTTAAAAAGTTCTCGGTCCTCAAGATGTTGAAAGCAACATAGTACAAAGTCACCTTAGACCAAAGCCCCCTTTGTGCAAAATGCACACAGAAAGCCAGCTATTCCCTGCGGAATCCCGGTGCTCAAATAGATGCTGTGATAAAATGAGAGCCTCTCTGTTTGATACCTATTATACATGTAACCACGTTTTCAGCCAGAATGGTTGAGCTTTGAAAAGAACTCAAAGGCAAGGATGTTGGAACGGTGGCTTCCAAAGGCCATGGTGACAGCAAAGCTCAGTAACTGGACATCAGGGGGTTATAAAAGACCTGACCAGCACTCTGTGGTATGTATCAGCTCTCTGGGGAGCCATTCAACACTCCTAGGAGTTTCTGCTGATAAAAATAGAGTATCTGAAAATTTGTAAACAGCTTTGGAAACACAGCCCCGAGGTCAGTGGAGAGGAATGGAGAGCGGGATCATGAGCCGAGGCAATGGGAAACCAGAATGGTGAGAATAATGTGCTAGAACACATACCATTGCAGAACTGTCAGATAATACCAGAGGCTACTGCAGGCAAAACAGAGGTCCAGAAAGCTCTCAAATGACATGAGGTTCAGATTGGATATTAGAAAAAATGTCTTCACCAAAAGGGTTGTATTGGAACAGGGTGCCCAGGGCAGTGGTGCAGTCACCACCCCTGGAGACGTGTAGACGTGGCACTTACAGCCATGGTTTAGTGGTGGAGTTGGAATGCTGGGGAACGGTTGGACTTGATGATCTTATGGGTCTTTTCCAACCTAAATGATTCTATGAAGAGTCCTGGGTCCCTTTTGCAGAAACAAGGAAACAGCAGCTTTTTTGTTGCAGTTCTAAATTGGGAAGGGTCAGCTGCTGCTCCATCAGCCTATGCATGCTCCCAGTGACGAGATGCAGCTCTTTGTCCATGGATGACCAGGAAAGAGAAACAAGACCATGGTTGATCTTACGCTTAACCTGGTTACTGCCAGCTGTAGTCTTGCTCTGGACCCAAATACATCTCAAGGCAGCAGTTCCCTGTGTGCTTTGAAGGCAGCAACTAACTCCACAAACTGATGGTTGTTAGAGCCATTCTGTACTCCATGCAGGAAAAGACCACACACTGCCATCCTATAACAGTCGAGTACAACAAAGGATGGACTCAACTACAGAGATTAACTTTTTAGATTGAATATAAAAAATGAATAACTGAACATAAAGAACTAGACACAAAGAAGGTAACTTTCCACATTGCTAAGAAAACAGAAAGAGTCCACCTCAGATAAACTTAAGGTACACAATGTGTCTGTCTACTTAAAAAAACAGCTCAGATGAGAGACAAATCAGTGACACAATAAGGCCAACCACCTCGATACCCTGTCTCCTATAGAGACACACAGCAGCACACACCCAGCAACCACACACTCATCTTTCCTACAACACACTTACTGCAGCTCAAGGACTTCCAAGCTGGAGGTGAGGCCTCTGTCTTTTAAAGCTGGGCATGGATCTTTTCCCCATGAATTTGAAAATAGGATGAAGATGGTATTCATCCCCTGAATTGAAGAACAAATCAACATCTTTCCAGCCCGTAAGTTTCAAAACAGCAATTTACTGGTACCCAAGTGTCATGCTTATCCTTGGCCACAGTGATGAATCTCACTAATAGCTGAATACTTCTATCAATGTGTTTTTCTTGGCTAATTTAGTGCTCATGAGAGGGTCCTCAGTGACAGCCCTGGCAGCTGGCTCCCTCCTCACATCAGCAAACCCAGGAGGGGCTGCGCTGCCTTCCTCACGCTGTCCCCAGTACGTGTGGAGCCTGACCTGGAGGAGCTATACCTAGGAAGAGTGGCCAGTTCCATACCTGGGAGTGCCTTCAGTGCTTGGTCTGTCATTGAGAGCACCAACCACGCACACCAGCCTGCAAGAAACTGGGCTGGCACCCGACGGGCTCCTTCCACGCAGGGTACCGAGACCGAGCAGGCGTCAGATGGCAGCGGCTGCAAACCAGTGACCTACATTACCAATCCCCAGAGCCACCCCAGGCCCCCGCAGTTCCTCATTAGTAACAGATTCTTATTTATTTCACATAGGCAGAGGCTCCTGCCAATAGACAGCACGCTCCTAATTAAAAGCTGACTTCTTTCATAACCTACAAAGTCCTATTTCCACCTCTGCCCCAACACGCAGAGAAACGGGAGCCTTTCCTCTGGCTGAGCTTGTCCTCCACTTAAAGGCAGGCTCTGCAGACAAAGCAGAAATGCATTTTGTCTTCTTTTTTTTTTTTTAAAGACAGCATAAAGCAACAAAGTTTGAAGGACATTCAACATTTATGCTGTGTGCCCACTTCATATCACCAGGGACATTCCACAGGAGCAAAGGTTTTCTTAATAAAGGGTCTCATTGGCCGGTTGGATCAAATCATGTAGACACCGATATTTTGCTTCTGGCAATACCTTAAACCCACAGTTAGGCAAGTGTAGAGATTGCAGTGGCCTTGAAACTGCAGCATGGTTTATACATGGTATACACATCTTTGAGGATTTGGAAGAAATCTACAAGGGATCTAATGCTTTTCCACCTATTGACATTTACAAAGCAGTTTAAATCATGCATGAGAGGCCTCAGGCACATGTAGTTCACAAAACATAACTCTGTGCTCCCAGGGAATTTGAGCTGACCAACGCTCTTTATTAGAACCAACAGTGAAAGACAGCTCTTCCAAAATCTGTACATGAAATGCAAGGCAGAGATGACAGACTTAATGCCAGTGGATGTATTATGCAGATTATCCAACTCAAGCCTTGCTTGTTAAATAAGTTTCATGCTTTCCTCACTCCCCTGCCCCTCTTAGGAAACATCCTCTCTGGCTTTATCAAGGGAGCTGTTTCCTAAATTCCTTGATTAATCACCTGCTTTCCAGGACTTCAGACATGCCAAGTTAGCACTGAAGATAAGACAACAATGCTTAAAGAGTGGAAAACAGTTAAACCTTTTCACCTAACAGCATGACAGTGCGATACACATAGGAGATGAATACCTTAAAAACTCAACAGCTACTTTGCTGATGAAAGAATAGGAGGGATTTTAAGGAATCCATCATTTCTGACAAGTCACCTTGATGCTGGAAACTCCCAGGGCAGTATCATTTTTTGAATGTGTGCTTTTGCTATGTCCATAAAAATGAAGAGCAAATTCCTGAGATCCTTGTCCAAGTTTTGATCAGTCCTTAATTAAATGTTGAAAGTCCCTAATACAGATTATCTGAGAATCAGGCTTCCTAGCAGGAGAAAGAGATTAGATGTCATTTAATTGCACCTTAAAGTTTGCAAATGGTGCTTAAAACATACATGCACAGGAGGGCATCCGGTGTTCTTCACGTGGAAATATCACTTGTGAAGCTCTTCTGGCGGTGAACACTGTTCCAACAAGTATTTTCACTGAGTTCACCCAGGACTAATACACGTTCCTGCCAGGTTCCATGTTGTATACAGCAGTTTTGTTCTAAGATGTGAATTTCAACCACTAACAAGTACACTGACATCTTCCTGGAACTGAATCAAGGGAAGGGGATATTTTTCACAGTACCAATTTGGTTTCCTTTAAATCCCTAACTAAAAGAACCCGTGAAAACCCCTTCCAAAATGCATTTGATGAGTGTAAGTGCAAACAGGCTAATGGGGCCCATTTCCAATTGTGCTTTTGTTACTGGTTGTAAAACACATGGCAAGGCATAAAGTGTGACATCAATGGAGACATAAGAGGCATTTAGCACTCATATGTAGAATCATGGAGTAACTCCACCTCTTCTGAAATTAGACAGATAACATAACAGAGAATGTCTGATAAGGCTTCAAAGCTTGATTCTGCTGATGGAAAGCAGTAAAAAGGTTCTAACTGACTTCAGTGATACTGGATCAGGGCCCTAAATAGACCAGACACCTGCACGCTGCAGAGGGAGAGAAGTCAAATGTGTTCAACTGCTTTGTTCCCAGGTCTGTCTAAAATACCTTTGCCATGGATACTGCAGTTTCTCAGCGGAGGGAGGGTGCTCAGGTCAGAGCCAGGCTCTGCAGGCTCCTCGGGGATGGGTTACAGCAGCAGTTAATCACACCTTACCCATCACAGCATCATCTGGTCACCAACCACAGTTCTTTAGCAGTTTCACTGATTTCTGTGCTCACACACCACATACCACCTGCCTCAAGTTTTGTGCAATACTCCTTCAGCTATTCCGTGTATTAAAACAGAGATAATTTTCCAATTGCTCTAGATTTTCATCAGCTAAAAAGAATTGTTTCAGAAATACTGCTCTCAGTTTACATCAAAAAGGAAGCAGTAAAATTAACTTTAAGAAGCACCTAAGCATTAGTTGTCTCCATACGGTGATACTGTGGTAACAGACTAGTCTACCAGGTAAACAGAAATGCTGTCATAGTCAACCACAAACTTGAGAGACTGGTAGCAAAATAGCAGTGAAAGAGTGGGATAACTCATGAACTACTGAATAAACTTCTGCAAATGCCCTATGAGCTTTAAAATACTGACATTCATCACACACGTCAAAATCCTAGTGTTGAACCATTTACATAGTGTTGAAAATTGGCAGGGAATAAATACTGAGAGAGGGAAAAAACCACCCACAAAATCAAACAGTAACCTCAAAGTGTATCACAGAGGCTGTTAAGCTAATGACTCTTAGATTGCCAATGCTTTTGCATACTATAACAACTTGCTCCTCTGCTGAAACTCAAAAGAACTTACTAAGATCAAAACAGTTTATCTGAAAACTAGCAGAGGTTATTTAGCAGAAACACCAAGGAAAAAGTATCTTGTACCAGTAAAAGTGACATGCAAGCAGCTTTCTTGAACAAATTGTAGTTAAACTCGGTGCAAATGTAGTAGCAATATGAAATAGGCCAGGATTGTTTACCTTCAATACTCCATAAATATCCTTCTAAGGGCAGAACAGCTGCTTTACTGAGAGAATACACATATGCAGTGCAATTCCTCATCTATAATGATGGCAATAAACTGTATTTCCCATTTCTTTCATTTCCAGGTCTTGTCTTTGATTTTACATCTGATACAGTGGCAATGAGATGGACTTCCTGGAGAGACCAGCACGGGCTGTGTGTGGAGACCAGCACTTCAGGTAATTCAGCTCAGTGAGCCAAGGAGGCACAAAGCAAGCTCAAGGAGGAATGGCTTTAAAGTGAAAGAGGGGAGATTTAGATTAGATGTAAGAAAGTTCTTCCCTGTGAGGAGTTGTGGCTGCCCCATCCTTGGAAGTGTTCAAGGCCAGGTTGGATGGGGCCATCGAGGGTCACTGTTCATGAGAAGAGACTGACATCCCTCTTCAGGGTAGCAGTCTTCTTAGGGAAAGAAGCAAGCTAAACTAGAAGCCACAAACACATCCTTGCATGGATTCTCCACAGTAAGGCAGTTAGGGCAGCGGAGCCATAAAAGCCATCCTTACACAGGCAACCCAACCCCATGGGTGTCTGGAGCCAGCCTGAGGGGCTCAAAACACACTTGTGCAGGAAAGCTACCAGAGCTACCAGGCTGCACATCCACATCAGTGTCAGTACACCAACCACATACCACAGAATCATGGAATAGATGGGGGTGGAAAGAACCTTAAAGCTCACTGAGTTCCAACCCCCTGCCATGGGCAGGGACACCTTCCACTAGACCAGGTTGCTCCAAGCCCCTGTGTCCAACCTGGCCTTGAACACTGTGAGGGATGGAGACATATGGTCCATTAGCAGCAGTCAGAGCCGTGAGACTGCCCTGTTGGTGCTGGGAGGACGCACTTCTGCTCCAGTCCATGCAAACACTGTGAAGAACAAATTGGATCTATCACACAGGCATCACACATGTGGGGAGGACAGGTCCAGGCCATAAACTGAGACTATATTAAGCAGGCTTCCTTTATTGTAAATTATAGTAAGGCTGCTATCCTTTGCACACACAAACCACATCTTCACTTTGCTTTAAATGATCTAGTGGCTCACTTAAAACATTCCTATCTATCTGTCCTGTGACTGCTTCGTTGTCAGCTCTGGCCAGTCCCCAGTCTGTTACTAATTGGCACCACTGTTGTCATGCTTGGGAAGGAGGCCAGGGCCAGAAAAATAATCCCCTGCTCATTCCCCAAAATGGCTTGTTCTTGTTGGGAGCATTGCTTATACAAGCACACGGGTGGCTACATAACCACGCTGCTACCCTTGTTCTCTGGAAGCAGCTCACTCTAGAGGGGATATTGATCTCAATGCACCATTTAAAAATGCATTAAATACATTTTTTCTCTCTATATTTGATAGATATAATTATGGCAGTCCCTAGAACAACATGCCTGTTTGTAGACAGCCTTCAAATTCATCTAATTTGTATTGCCAGATGGTATGAATGATTGCTACAGATAAACTTTGGATACGTTCCATTATTAATTGACAGAAGCCCAGGCACAGCAGAACGTTCATCCCACACCGCAGAGCTGACAAGTAATGGTTAAAAGATGAAACTACTGAGGAAAAATGAGCCCCATGAGTCCCAAGTCCCATTTCATAGCCCTGAGAGCTAAATTTAAATAACCAGAATGTATTATGCTCTTAGATCTCTACACCAACCTCCTTGCACTTGCACAGTTTCCAATCCTGCCATAGCTCCGCAAAAGATGGGCTCTGGTCCCAGTGTGCTGTACGGTGGGACCAGGAAACGGCACAGGAGGGCGAATATGACAGGCTTATGGCAGGTTCAAGAAATCAGACGGTTGCAACAACCAAATGTCTCCACTCAGGCTCATTGCAGATGGTTGGCTTTAAGCTGGTCTTCTACATGAAACACAGACGGAGACATGGTAACCAAGAGCATTAAATGCTCTGTGCTGTAGACAAGACACTTGTATCCGAAGCAGTGGTGAAGGCCTGAGGAAATGGGAATACTTTGAATCTAGGTATTTTAGAAAACTGGTATCTAACGATCACATCCTCAATGAATCAAGCAAAAGCTGAGAAAAAGCAAAGTGCTTTAGTTAAATGAAAATTCTTCATTTTTCAAGCTATTCCCCCAGAACACAATATCTATACACAGAACCTTTGCTAAAAAAGGAGACATTATGAGCTAAGAAATCCACAGATTTGGGATAAGGAACATTAGACACAGACCTGAAATACAAGCAGATGCTGAAGGATGTCCTAAGATGTGAAAAAAAGAAAAAGAAATGCTTTTTAGCTTCCTGTTGCAATGTTTTTTCCTCTTACTCCATATTGAACAGCATGACACATCTTAGAAACAATATTTACACTTCTAGCACAATTTTCAGCTGCAAAGTCCTGCATGTCATATAGATTTGCACACGCCTTTCCACAAACACACATACTGAGCTGGAACAGCTGAAAAGGTGTAGAAATTACTTTATGTAAGGCAGGACAATATGGCAAGCTGGCAGAGAACACCTGTACTTTATCAGACACAGAGACTGATAGGAATAGGGTTACAATTGCAACTGCAGAGTCAGTTCTGCAGAGATGAGGAAGAATCAAAATGAAATTTGACTGGGCATGCAGGCTATGACCCCTTCTCTGCCCTCCTGTACACATCAAGTGATTACCATGATATTCAGTGATCACTACTATCCACAATTCAAAAGCCAAGCTGTGGATTCAGGTCTTTAATGATGTTAAGACACTGATCTGTACATGCAGAAGGTAAACATGCCTGGCAAAAGAAACTTGTGAAGGATGCAAATTTCCTTATTGTTTATTTGAGTTGGGGTACTGCCCCACGCTACCCTCTGAACTCTATCCTCAGTTCTATCACTTCTGTCTTTCCTCTGGCTGCTATATATGGCATAAACACAAAGGTGATACCTACAGTCAGCTTCGGATTTGACTGTTCCCGACGACTCCTGTGATACAGCAACCTTAGGGACTTGAGGACACATCTGTGAGTAGATGTAGTAGCTGCCATCTGCACGAACTGCATTATTTAACTGCATTGGCACTGATTAACATTTGCTGTAACCTATGGTAATGGGCTCTGGGGGCTTTCCATGTCTGCTATACAGTGGCAGCTGATGTCTCCTGCTCCATCCTTAAACCAGGATGTTTTAATTTTTAATGGAGCACATGTTCGATTGGCTATACAAACAGGCTAATCTGCAAAGCATGTGCTCAATAACAAGCCAAGCTATGCAGCCAGAATAACAACACTGCTTTGCCATGCACGAGATGCAAACGGCTTCCTGCTTTATGCCACCACCACTCAGCACTGATGGTCAAGAGAAATGACTGTGCACGTTCCCCATTTCCAACAGCAGCCCTTAGGAATTAGCTACTTCCTTCGCTGTACCTCAGGCTGCCAGCTCATCTTTCATTTGGGAAACTAAACTAGAGAGTTGACAAAGTTCAGGTGCCTGGAACAGGAATCATGATGGTGCCACAGGAGCATTATAGAGGCAAAGCTCCAGCATGCCGGGAGGGGAGAGCTTGGTCGGGGCTGGCATACTTGGAAGAAAAATAAGCTGGTGGGTATTTAAGCAGAGAGCAGAGAAGTGGCTGCTTCCCTGCTGCTGGAAACAATGCATGAATAAAATTCTTCACATCCATTCTTTCTCTCAGATCTCATGGAACCCATAGACATTCTCCTCCAGGGCTTGTCTACTAAAATCATGAGGTCAACATTTTGTGTTTAAAACTATAGACAGCCTCTATGATCCTGCTCAGGTTTGCCTCCATAAACTCAGATGCATTGAATTCATGCTCCCAAAGAGAAGAGTGATGCTCTAGAGATGAAGGCTGCAAACAGTGTTTTAACATGTTGATGATAGGTGAAGGGAGGCCACCACAGTCACAAGTGCTCTCCCTTGAGACAGCATTTTTGGGGTGGGATACAGGCCTTAACTGAAGGCCTGCAGCCAAACAGAACACACAGATCTCTTGCCCAACAGACCCATGTGACGTGAACAAAAAAGGAGAAGAATACAGACAGTGGCTGGGCTGACAGGTATTTGTCAGGGTATCCGAAGCAGATGGGTGGGAAGCTGGGAATCTCCAGCTTTCAGGCTGCCTGTGAAACCTCGTCAGGTTATGAATTTTCCAGATTGAAGGAGTCTGCTTCTGTTTCAGATTTCTTCTTGTAAGAAGCATGTTTTCCAAAGCTCAGTAGGGCTTTTTTCTGTTTCTTTGAACCACTTGTTACCTCTGACCTGATTTGTCTACAGAATATGCCCAATCTCTAACAGGCAGGGGCTGATTGAACAATTAATGGAATGCTATTTCAGGATGGCCTCGTCTTGCTCCCAACCTGTTCTCCTGACTGTTTCTGGAGCATAAACATGAACTGACCTTTCAAAAAGGTCACTTTTATTTTGCTCTGTTTTATTCCATGATGAATTATGCCTTTGAGAAAGGCACTAAATTACGGAGCCTTTCAATAGACGTAAGAAAGTTTGAGGAATGTTAAGAGGAATTTCGCTCCTCTGGTCTTCACAAAGCACCCATACAAAGCTGTTTCATTGTCTGGATTAGTAAATACATGAAGCGAGCTAATGAACACCTTTTTCTGCCTTAAGACATGAATTGTGAAGATGCTAACACAATTATCCCCCTCCTAAGCGCCCAGCCAGGTCCCAGTGCAAGAACTTCAGCACTGAGAAATGTATTTCTACCTTCTGAACCAATGGATCCGTCTCCAGCAGTGGTCTGGAGAACAGACCTGGCATTCACCCCTTGCTAATGATTATCCTGGAAGCACGTGTGAGTATCAGACTGTTATTGCTTCTTTTGGGTGTCAAGGTGTTGGAATATTCCAAGGAATGCATACAAAACCCTTCACAAATTCACTGTAAACTCAAAAGAAGGGACAAAACATCCTCCCACAGCACCTTAAACTCCCCTGCTGTGCATGCTGCTGCGTCCTGGGTGGAACAACAGGAGAAATCCCAGCCTGAGGTTAAATGCTCCATCTCCCTTCCATCAGCACTATCAGATCGAGTGCCTGAGCTGATCTCTCCAATAACAAGATCTAAATCAGTGAGGGCAGTATTACAGTTTAAAGATAAAATAAGTATTGATTGGTGTGCTGAAGCCCATGTGCAAAAGCAAGCTTTGAACCCTTTTGATAAGCAACCTTGTGTATTTGAGAAGTCACAAACTCCCAGGAATGTAACCACAATGCACAGTCTATTGACATCTGAAGGGGCAAACAGAAGCTCTCTGTTTATCTTTGCATCTATCACAATCACCCTTATCACGTATGAAACAGATCCCAGCATAGCAGTGATCATCCAAGCCCAAATTTCAGGCAGTCTGGGGACAAAAAAAACCAAATCCACAGAATTCAGGTCTCTTTAGTACGCAGTTGAGAAGCTGAATTCATCTCATCTGTAACTCGGGAAGGTTTAGTCTGCCCTACAGAAACCCAAAAGCTGCTGCATTAATGCACAAGGGTGTCCTTTCCATCAAGTTCCTTAATTAGCTTATCTGGAGAAAAAACTATCCCAATCAAATTAAATATTAATCACATCTAAACTGCTGATCACCATCAGCTGGGGGCTCACGCGTGCAGCGCGCAGGGCTCACACTGTCATTCCTTCTCCCTGAGAGTTCCCTCCTGCTCTCTTTCCATTGCCAATTTAGCGAATTCATAGAAAAAACAAAGCCGGAGTTTTCCAAGTACAACATTAACAACAGACCAGAAGTTTTTCTCCACTAAAATATTGAAGTAAAAATTCAGTTCCTTTAAATCTTGCTAAATCCTTGCCTCTGATTGGGTTCATTAATAAACATGCTGGGTTTGTTACAGGCAGTGACATATGGCATAATCCGCTAACAGGAAGAAGTATTTTGCATTTTATTGTAGAAAACAAACATGCAAACAGGTTTTCACAGATGGCTTTCTTAGCTTCTGGGAGGGAAAAAAAAAAGCTTAATAATGCTTGAAAACAATTCTCCCCCCCTCCTTAAAAGAAGGGAAAAAAATTTGACTGGAATTGCTTTTCAATTAAAGTAAGTTCTACTCTATGTATCAGCTGTACACCAGCTTCCTTTATATTACTGCTACTCCTTCAGTTCTGCATGAAATAAAAGCCTAACAACTTGCCAGTATGTGACAATATGTACCTAGGAAAAAGAAATGGGGTGAAATTCTCAGCTGTGGTTAACTGCTCATGCTGTGAGAAAACCACCAAAGTAACCACAGAAGACTTTTAATCAGGAGGATCTTGGTGACCAGACCTCTGCCCATATTCCCTCATCACTCTGTTGGTTTGATTGCATGTGATGCTGGGAAGTCTATGGTCCATAGTGCTAGAAAAATATTGTATTATTTAAAATCTAAATTATGAATAAGCTGCAGTAAGCCTGAGAAATAATTTATGTACACACGTTGTAAGACTTAAAAATGTAGGGCACCTTTCTCTTGTGGCCACTCTCACTCAGACTTGCTAGGCTGTTCCCTCGCCACCTTCTCACCATAGCTCCTAAAAAACAGGATAGGCCTTACTCTGAACTTTATGTGCTCTTCATGAGGTCAGATTTGCAGGACACTCTTTCAGTTCTGTCCAGCATATCCAGCACTGTATAATCCCAAAGCAACTCAGTTCCCTACCCACAACATCAACATTCTTTGCAGCAAGCACAGAGCTACCTCCTAGAACTGTAATGTCTACTAAGACCAACCAAGCATTACGGTCTAGAGTCGAACTCAAACCTTTTATGGATCTGATGTTAAACACATCCTTTAAAAACAGCTCCCTGCCATTTCCACTTGATTAAACCTCTGCCTACCCCACCACGTCCAGCCTAGAGAGGTACGTGATAACTTGACACAGAGCGGTAACAACCGACAGCGAAGACGACAGACCTAGCAGCGGGGGAAGAAGTGTTTGAGTGACTCGTTTGCCTGGGGATGCCAACTGCCACCTTACCATCACCCAGAAAGCAGCACACAAACCCAACTGCTTATGGATGCAGAAGCCAAGTCCCTCTCCTGCAGTCTGATGTTATATCTGTCCCTTCTGTACCTTTGGTGGAAGTGAAAGTGCTCCTCCATACAAAGAGTGAAAGCTGTGACAACCTTGTAGATAACGTAAGAGTGGAATCAGGAATGGTCCTTCCTGTTAACTTCCACTGGCATTACCAGGACTCTCATTAACAGAAGAAAGAAATCCACTCCCTAACATAAAGAATGGTGCATTCAAAGCTCTTCAGGACTACAAAACCTGCCTTACCATTTGGGAAGATCTCACGTTTTCTCAAGTAGCAAAGCCTGGACTTTGTTACTGCCATGCCAGTCTCCTGGGACTAGGAAAGACCAAGTGAGCTGGTTTGTGTATGACTGGAAAGGAGGATCAGCTCAGTCCATGCACTGCAGGCTCCAGGCTTGCCCCTGAGCTAAATACAAACCAAAGGTTGCAGAAGTTTCCTGCATTAGGTGTGCTAAGAGCTCATGCTGTCGGCGCGGCAAAAGCAGCCAGCCTAATCCCCGTATCTCTTTTGCATAAGGAATTTGAGCTGATGGCATTTAATCAGCTCCAAATTTACACTACTGATCACCTTTTCCATTTAATCACAACTGCAGCCTTTCAAGAAGTAATTCCCTTTGGTTAAAATTAACAATGACAGGCTGTGTTTTTACACACTGTTGAAATGTGTAAAACAATCAGATGGAGGGGAAAAAATATGCCCTCCTTTTTCAGAGCTGATTTACGATATATATGCAAACCCTATTAAAGTTAAACCATGCTTTTCAATGAAATGAGGATTTCCAACAAGCTGCTCTCCATTTTATTTAAGGATCCCAATGACTGATACAAACAGTGGTAATCAGCTCTATTGCTAATATAGGGTATTTGGGCTAAGAGATAACATACTTAACCCTTAAGTGAGAAATAGCTCATAAATCACATGCACATTGTGGAGAAGTCTAAGACCCTCTCTTATGAACAGAAATCAAATGCTATCCTGCTGAGACACATTATGCTCCTTTCTCCAAAATCTGAAGGTTAAATATAAAGAGAAATGAGTGTAGAGAAGGCAGAAGATCAGGGGAAGTGGCGACAGCAGTAGGCAGCTAAGAGGAATGTAAATATCTAAACAAGTGTGTTAATCTTATCCCAACAGATAAGACAACACTGGAGAGGACATGGTTATTGCTTAGAAGGGAAGGAAAGCTCTCGGGAAATGGCACGGCTTGGTGGATGCCTTCTACAGTCTTAGATGCAGGGTTCACACCTACCTCATCCAGCACCTGAACAGACTCAGCAGCATTTCAGTCAATCAGTCCCTACATTTCCCAGGAGTGAGGATGCGAAGCAGGCGTTAAGCTGTGCAATGCTCTGCCTTGTTACAGCCTTCTGGGAATGGGATGCTGAATGCCTGCAAAGGTCTCAGCATCCACACATGTCAGGGGAAAAACCCTGGCTAGTACAAGACATCGAGCCAAGCTGACATATAAACTGGATTACCTGGGATCACCAAACAGAGGATGAATTTGAAGCCAACGCTGAGAAGTACTGATTAAATCCTCCTAACATGAGTAAACCCCAAAGCCCAGTGAGGAATATCTCTGTGTCTCTCCTAAAGAGAAGCAGGATCATGCCGTGGTCCTGTCCCATTTCAAATCAGGAGTGAAGCTTGAACTGGTGCATTTCAGACATCAAATACTCCCTAATTGCTCACACAACGTGCAAGCTAAAAATTACTCACTGTAATTATTCACTCGAGGTTCCTACTGTGTTTTGACCATTGAAAGGAGAGGTAAAAGCCACAGCGAGCAGTCTCCACAACCTAGCAGTGTTCAGAAACATGTGATGAGAGCTAATAGCATTTCTGTTTTGGTTTCGTCTTGAGATTCCCTTCGGGGTTTGCATGTTTCCTTCTGTTCAGGAAGGGAGTGAAGGAGGTGAGGAGGGCACAGCTCCCACAGCAGAGCTGTGAGTAGGAGGGGGTTTTGGCAGGTGGAGAAGACTGGGTGTCAAGACACACGGCAGTGACAGAAGGCTCCGCGGTGCCCATGTGCTAAGTGCCATCTCCCCGCTCACCCACATGTATGGATGCCACCCAACAGCGCAGGGGAAAACCACCAAGAATAAGGACTGTGGCAAATAGGGCTTTGGGGGGGGGATTTTTTCCAAGGAGACTGAGGGGAGAAGAGCAGGAGAGCTCACACAGGAAAAGCTCCTTGGGAGAAGAAGAGCAAGAGGAAGGCTAAGAGATAGGTTTTCCTATCTCACACCTGTAGCTCCTACCACTGGGTTTATCACATCAGGTCTGTGATGGGATACAGCATGCTAGAAGTAGCCAAACCCACCAGTAAAGATGTAGGTAGAAAGGTTGTTTTTGTGGGAGCTGGTTGGAACTACAGTGTAGATGAACACGGACATTTCCTCTGAAGATTACACTCTGCTACAACTTTTGCTGTGCCTGTGTGTGTGCTGCCTGCAGAATGTTGAACCTGTTTCCAAAATAAATAGCTCCCAAAGAGGGTTCAGTAGGGTTTGCTGTTTTCCAGAGGAAAGAGATTGCAAACAAACTGTTTCCTGCTCCTATTTCAAACGAATTTGGGTCCAATTATTTTCTTTTTTAGCGTAAAGCTAAATGGACTATTCTGCCCTGTCCCTGGCTGAGTCGAAGCATGATTTCTTTTGATTATGCTTTTATGTTACAAAACGTCGGGCTCTGGAGACATAATGGTCGTCTCTGGGAGAGTGGCAGCAATTTTTTTCCTTCTTTTTCTTTTTTTTTCCCTTTTTTCCTTATTTTTTAAAGTGTGCCAGGGCTTGTCAGTGTGCACGGTGGTGCCTGCTGGGCCTGAAGAAAAACACCAAAGGAGGCAAAGGGAGGGAGGGAGGGGGAAAAAAAACCCCAACAAAATAAGTCCTGTCCACCATGCCTGGGGGAGGCTGGCACAGGGGTAGCTAGAATTCAATAGCATCTATATAGGGCATATCTCGAGCACTAGATGAAGCCTGATTTCCGTTTTCTCCTTGTTATTCTGACTAGTGGGCTTACTTCCCTCCCTCTCCCCCCCCCTCCAGTTTTCTTTCTTTTTTTTCCACTGGAGCAGTGACAATTGGTAGCAGTAGGGAGGGGAAACCTTGGCAGATTTCCCATCCTGACCTTTAATCCCGAGCGCAACTTGTGGTCCGAAAGCTTCCTAAAATAAAGCTCCATCCTTTTCTTTGTTTAATGTATAAACAGTGTTGATCAGAAAAGGGAAAGGGAGGGAAGGTCCTCTTGTTCCTCGTGATGGGAGTTGGATGCCATCATCTTCCTGGGATGGAGGGTAAAGCTGGGAAATTTGTCACTGTCTGGGTTAGTGGGGTATTACCAAGAATCAAACCACTGATTTCCTTGAAGATAAAGTCCTTTATGTTGGCTGCAACTTAGGAATGTACAAAACATGTTCTCATCTTCCAAGTCAAAGAAAGAAAGAAAAAAAACCCTGTTTCTATTTGTCTGGCTGTCTATAGCCCAGGGGCAATAAATTCTATTGCAGGGACAAAGATGAAAAAATAATGTTTTTCATTTCTGTTATCTGGGTTTTACAAAAAACCCCAAGAAAAATCCTCATATGTTAGCTGCTGAATCAGCCTCCACGGGTCCTCCACAGAGTGAACCTGAGCGCAGGGTCTCACAGCAGCCACGCTAGCTCCTAGCCCTAATTACGCCCAGCTTCCTTCCCTATTCTTTGACAGATCCACGGAGAGGCATGTGCCTTGGTAATTACAGCACAAGTCGGGAAGGTTTCATTTTTCATTTTCCTATAGATCTATATTAATGACCTTGGGCAAGCCACTTAATACCTCTGATAAACTTTCTACTTAGGAACAGGACCCTGGTTATATGGTAAAACTCAAGAAGCAGAGAGAGAATGTCCATAAGCATCTCCTCAGGAGCCTTCAGTCTGTTTTCTTGGAAAACAGTATCTGGATGGGCTTTTCGGTATGGGAAAGGCTGCAAGAACAGTGTATTGTCTTAGGAGTGCAACATGTTGTAGTTTGCATATCAGATATGAAATAGTATCACCGCCTCTGCTCATATTCATAGGAAAAAGATTTTAATCAGAAGTCCTCTTAGTCATCTGCGGTGTAATTTGCTCCTGGGAAGACAGACCAGCCTCCAGCCTATTCCAGGTTCATCTCACACATGCCCTGTGCTGCTTCTCAGCACGAAAATGAATTCTACCTCTTAGAGCCGACAGATGCACATGACAGGTTCTACCTGTTATACAGAAAAAGGCCTCGGGACACATAAGTGACTACCAAATACCTGCCAAAGAGACAGAAACTCAAAGTCTTTGGTGGCTTTTAACTTAATATTTCTTAATTAAAATAAAATTGAAGAGAGGGGAGAGGAAAAAAACCTAACCCTTAATTGTGTCAGCCATGGAAGAAATCTGAGATTGAGGGCTCCAGAGAAGAAAAAGTCCTCTTGGATTCAAACTCTACATTTTATATTTTATCTCCAAAAGGCTATAAATGAGGTTTGGGATTTAAAAAAGATTTCATATGATTTTGTAATTACCCAAGTTACTATTACCTGATTAACACAGGAATCCTAATAGTGTGTTGCGCTTTCACTCCTCCAGTTGTGGTTGTCATGGGGCTTGGCACCTGTCACCTGTTCATTTACAGGCATTTTAATTAACCTACATTATGTATGCTCCTTTTGCCTTGGATTTAGTGCCTGAATTTCATATTAAAAAATAAAGTTAATAGCTACCTGAAGGAGGGCTGCTGCCAAAACATTCACAGTCGATCCTGCACATCCATTTATCAGCACGTGTCGCAGCAGCAGCAGCCACCAGTGCTTAACTGGAGGAGGTATGGGATAGAATGAATTCCTTCTTGTGGTGACACAGGACTGACACCAGCACTGCAAATACAGTCTTTCATGGGTTGTATGCAGAGCTGAGAGAGCTGGGCTGCAGCAGCCTGGAGAAGAGAAGGCTCCTTAAGGGGAGACCTTAGAGCAGCTCCAGTGCCTAAAGGGGCTCCAGGAAAGCTGGAGAGGGGCTTTGGACAAGGGCCTGTAGGGACTGGACATGGGGAATGGCTTTAACCTGCCAGAGGGGAGATTGAGATGAGCTCTGAGGCAGAAGCTCTTCCCTGTGAGGGTGCTGAGGCACTGGCACAGACTTTTCCCAGAGAAGCTGTGGCTGCCCCATCCCTGGCAGTGTTCAAGGCCAGGTTGGACACAGGGGCTTGGAGCAACCTGCTCTAGTGGAAGGTGTCCCTGCCCGTGGCAGGAGTTGGAACTGGATGAGCTTTAGGGTCCCTTCCAATCCAAACCATTCTTATTCAATAATTCTATAGACAACCTGGATACAGCTGGTTGTATGTGGACCTAATTTGTGGCTCCTAATTCAGATAAAAGACTTCTGATTTTGCCTGAATATTGACAGAAGAATCAGGCCTGCTACTCTGAAAACATAATCCTAGGAAAATGAGTAAAGAGGTAAAAATAGCTGTTAAGAAATTATATTTTAGGTTAACTGGTTCTGCACACTACTGAGAACAGGCTGTTTTCATGTTCCATCACGTGCTGCACGTGGCCTGGCCTCACAAAGTGGAATTTACCCTCAAGGCCAAAAGCTGATGGGTCAGGTCCCGCCAACTAAAACACAGTTAATTCCAGAGCCCCAGGTACCCGCCCAGGTCTCCACACAAAGTCCTCCGCAGAGACTGATCTGCCCAGTGCATGAGTAGAAGCAGCACATGAGGTGTGAGGTACAAGCAGACACTTGTTTCTATGCAAGTCAATTAAAGGTGTCTAAGAAGCTCCCATGCAGGGGGAAGCTGGCATGGAGGGGCTAAGAACCATCTTTGGGACCGTCTTCCTCCTGGGCTATGCAAGGGCCATATGGGACAAAGCAGGAAGACTGTTGTAACACCTCGTACAACCTTATTCAGGTGCTTGGGAATGCCTTTGGTGCTCTTTAATTCACTTGTAAAGACAAATCTAACTGTCTAAACTTTTAAAGTGGCCTGTACAACAGAGGCTCTGCTGTGACAGCCTAGCTCTGAAACGAATGCAAAGCAGCAGTGTGTGTGTACTGATTCACCCAGTCCTGCCAAGGAGCCATTCGCATACTTAACACTGGCACTTCACCACCGAGGTCTGTTCCTCACAGTCTGACTTTCTGGTTGGAGGCAAAACCTTCTCAGACTGGGAGGAAAAACCAAAAGAAACAGATTTTCCAGGCTTAGCCACTTCACTAAAAAGCCAGTTTGAATTTTATAAGAAGATGGGCCGTGCTTTGCACAGTAACATTCACCCAGCTTGGGCCCTGATGGTTTCCAGAAGCACGTTTGCCCAGATTCCACCCAGAATGACCTTCTCCTGCTTCTTGAGGTGTGACGAATTTGGAAACACACTTGGGTTACCAGCAGCCAGGAGCATGTTTTGTTATAATCAACAAAGTGTTCTCAAGTGCACACACAGTGATAACATCATGAGGGCTCTACAATGGTGGTTAATATGAAGCAGTCAGAGGAGGGTTTTTTTCACTTCACACCAGCCCACGATGGCATTCAAGGCTGACAGATAGAGAACTGTGCATTTAAGAGACATGGTGCTGGTGATTATGGATCTTATAACCCACTTGGGGAATTAACTCTCTGAATTCTCAATATTCTGCCCACTCCAGAAGGAATCCATAGGTTAGGTTCATGTAAACGTGACTGCAGTACTACTGTGCTACTATCTGACCGACAGCAGTTCTCAGACCCTAAGTGGACTCTATAGTATTCTACAAATCCTATCACCTTGGGTAGCCAGGCTGAAGGGCAGCAACAGCAAATCATAACCAAACTGGTGCAAAACCCACTCTGCTGCACAATGCTGACGAGCAACCCAGTGCTCTGAAGGAGACTGGGGCACAGCACAGCTTACGTGGAAACATTTACGCTTTAAATCAGATAATCAATATACACCTAATCACATACAACTGTCCCTTTTGACAACAGATAAACAGAAATTACTTGCCAATTGGGTCTGCAAGCACCAGAATACAGCTTCCAGTGAGATGTCTCTTTCAAGTACCAGAAGAAGGGTGGGAAGCCACAGTCCTCCTTTTAGTGATGCAGGCATGGTGCTGACCACAAGCTTTTTTGTGCCAGACTTCACACAATTCATAGACAGGACTGGAGAGAAGGAACTGTTTGGTCACATCAACATGAATAAATATATCAGACCCATCAACCAACGATGCAGAGAACAGATCCCCCTCCACTCAAACAGGCTTCCTGTCTATGCACCAGGAAATAATTCTATTCATTCAAATTCCTTCTTCAGAACCTGCTCCTGTTCATACAGATGCACAGACACAGCAACAACAACTAATAACCACCCCACCAGCACGATCCCCCCTCCCCTTGGCTTCACAGCCTTGCAGCTGAAGGAAAATTAATAAGAAGCCTGATACAAGTCCTCTAAAAAAGAAAAGAAAAGGAGAGCAGAGCTCGAGAAAACTGATGGCAACACTGATAATGAAAACATAAAAGACATTTCATTTAAGGCAAGAGCTCCAGCTTGTTTGCAATAGGCGGGAATTCAGCCTGCTCACTATTCCTTTCTTTTCCCCTCTTTACCTCTAGCGCGCAATAACTGCCATCTCTTCCGCACATTCACAGCCCTTTGTTTGGTACTTAATAGCTAAATGTGGGGCTGGGGAAGGGAGGTGGGGACAAGGGGGCACTAGACCTGATGCCAGGTTTGACAGTTCAGCACTTCCCGGGCCGGGCTGCCTGCAGCAGTGCATGTGAAGAGCTGGCTCCACTCGCGCACAGCTCCCGCAGAGCCGGCCCGGCAGCGCTGCCCCAGCCACTCTGCACAGATGTCAAACGGCTGCCGAGTGCGGATCCAGGCCCCCCGATTTGAATTCTTAAAGGATTAATTGTCGAGATGAGCTGCACTTCAGCACAGAATGAGAGAAGAGCTTTTTCTTTATAGCATCGGCTCTGCTCCTCCGAGCCTGGATCTAAGCCATCCTTTTCCCTCTCCGATTTGCCCCTCCACTTCCCGGAGCCATCTTCGCCTGCAGTGTCTCTTGCATCAACAGCCAGGCAAGTATAGCTGGGAACTCTCCCAGGGCCTATAACTTCAACTGCACACAGTCTCCTGCTTCAGGCAATGATCTGCTCTGGTTCTTCCTACTTCAGCAGCTATTTCTCACTACCAAGAAGGACAATAAACCCCCCCCAACTCCATCTCCCCAACCGTGATCCCGAATGTTATGCATTTGTGCCAGTGCCTTCGAGTCACACAGGAAGCATGGCCATGAGGAGGGGGGTTTGCCAGCAGAGCAAAGGACTCACACATCAATCCACCTTGCCAGCAGCAAAACAAGAGTGTAATCCTTACCATCGTGCCCCAGAGCAGGGAATACAGAGGCAAACGTCACCACGACTGGGCACGCGGGGTGAATGTGACCCTCTAAAATTAGCAGGAACTCCCACATCCCCTTTTTAGTGCTGCAGTAAGTAATTCTCCACGAGTAGGGAAAATAAAGGCTGGAGCATACGGTTTCTATCTGTGCTGCACAGAAACTGATTAAAAATGCTAACAACCATGATTGTCCAACAACCAGGAGCTCCCAAGAGGCTCATACACACAGATGGTGATTAGTTTGGGATGGCCAGAACAATCACTAGTACCATGTTGCAGTAACACCCACAGACTATCTGTCACAGTCCCAGGAGACACTTAAAGGCTGTTTACTTCATACAGTTAACTTGAACCATAAGCTTTACAAGCCTCTTTGATACATTTTTAATCACTCTCCTCATAAACCTGTAACATTTCCCTGCACTGATACATGTTTGGGTTCTGTACATGACAAACTCCCCATCAGGCTGGAAGGAGGGGAACTGTGACTGTCCCCGTGAGTCTGCTGTGCCGTGCCTGTGCCATGCCATGCCGTGCCATGCTGAGAGATGCCAAACGGTGCCATGCCAAGCACACAGGGACACAGCTACAAAGCCCAAGGCTCCCATTAGGTCCCATCATCTGTCCCGGACGGACACAGACGCATCACAGCTTGCCATGGCAAGGGCACCATCAAAAGATCGATCGCGGCCATCACACATTAGGATGATTAAACTAAGCCAACTGTTTGTTTTTGCAAGACTTACTTTTTTCCAGATCATTCTGCTGCTCTGGGCTAAGTAAATAGTTTTATTTAATGGCTGGTGCATTGTTGGGGAGGGGTTTTGTTCAGTTAGGCCCAACACACCGAATGTTTCCGACCGCTGTGTGCGTTGTTGCTTCCAGTAGCGTATTTCCTCCAGAGATCATAATCTTTCTTTCAACAAAATGAATGGTTTCATTATTTAGACCTCTCAAAAATGAACCTCCAAGCAGCAAAGCAACCTTGGCCTTCCCTACCAGGCAAACTGCGCAGTCCTGGTTCTGCAATGCCTCTCACAGGAGCAAACCAGGCTCCCTTTCTATGCAAAGCTCTAAGTGAGAAATGAGGAATTAATCACTCCTAAGACTCTGTCCAGAGCCAGGTCTGGGGAACCAGCACCAGACACCAACGTGTAGTTCTGTCATCTCAGCAGCTGCTCCAGGGATTAGTGCAGTGAAGTCACCGGGAAAGCAGGTTAATTTACGGCAGAAGGAGACGTGGGGCACTGGGCTGTGGAGAGGCACTTCTGCTGCCTCTTCCACCGGTGTAAATCTAAATAACTCCCACAGAGGAACCTGAGGTTCACACTGAGCAAACGTTAGTAGCAACTGCTTCTCCTTTGTTGTCGTTTTTTCTCCTTTAATTGCCTCATCTGTTTGAATATGTACCCACAAATGGATTTGCTTGATGTTTCCTTCCCCATGTATAAAGTTGTTTCTGCCTCTGCCCCCTACCCGCATGAGATCACTTCCCACCTCTGTGCAGTATGAGGTAGCCTGGTTTGGAGGTCTTGGTATAGATCACAGAAACTAGAAGGTCGTGGCTTCTCCTGGGGACCTTAGACAAGTGACAATGGGATGGGGTTTTTGTACCCCCTTCAGAGAAGTGAAAAACTAGAAGATGAATAAAATGTGGAGGAACCAATCAACATACACCTCTGAAAATTTAAAATGCTTTAACAGAGAGATGCCAGATAGCACTATGGATATGTATCTCAGCAGTTGTATTAGTGGGGAAAATAATTCTTCCTTTGTAAAAAAATGGCACAAAATACATAGTTGCTATAGGAGTTATCTTACCACCACAGAAACTTTCCCTATTTACTAAAAATACAGGTTACTGTGGGAATTTGATGCAGATTTTCATATGTGAGACTCACTCCTATTCTGGTGAGGAGTTTCCTCATTATCTATTTTTAAAACCTATCACAGATCTATCCTTAAAAGCAATTTAGAAACATAAGTACTGGAGATTTCCAAACGTAAAGAAACACCAGACAATATTTGTATTTACTTAATTTTTCGACTCACATGTTGCAAATCTGAAGTGTAAGAATCCCTACAGCATCTCCACAGCATTAACTGGCTAGGGAGATGCCTTTGCCTTTTTTATGTCAGCTTTGCTTCTAAAGGCTAGTGAAGACATCAGATTATACAGTGTTTAATGTAATGTCACATCACCTGTGCAACCTAGCCTTACAGAGATGTGACAACTCTCACAATGTGTGTGTGGGGCTTGCACCCCTGGTCCTCATCTTACAATCCTCTGCAGTGGTGCTGGCACCTTGCACACTCCCATGCAGCTCTATGGTTCATGTTCCTTTAAGACCCAAGATACTAAATGAAGCCAAAAAGTCCTTGTCCGTGCATCCATCTGTTTGTTTCCTATCTCCTGAAAGGGTGAGTGAGATCACTGCAGGAACTATGCTTTGTGACTATTCAGCACCCACCAGAAGGTGCTTGTCCCTGGAGACCCAAGGAATTATGCTAGTTCAGTATTGATGCCAGCATCCAAAGTGAAAGGCGTCTTAATGGTGTGAAGACCACTTGGCAGACTGCCTGAGTGGCTGTGAGCCCCAGCCCCTGGGGCAGGAGCACACAGTCAATATGATGCAGCAACAACTCGCCCTGTCACACTGAAGCTCAGTAATTCACTCTGGTGACCAAACTGCACCGGTGTAATGCAGCAAATCCACCACAGGCATGAAACCAGAACCCAGCTCAGCCAAACCCCTGCTCCGTGCCTCCACCAGCAGACCACACCTTTTCCTTGATGAGACTCCTTCCACACAACACCAAAGCTTTGGGCCCTGTTTTCCAGAGGCAAATATGAACATAGAGAAACTCTTCCCCACCTAACTTGCATAGCTAAGGATGTATTGCCCAATCCAGCAGCCAGAAGGAAAGCAACATGATTAATGGAAATGTGCCTTGCTTACTCCCAAGCTCTCCCTATTCCCCCACCCACACATACACATAAACTTTTACAGCTTTGGCTACTTAAGATCTTAACCAGACAATCTGCGCAGGGTTATAAACTATGGTAGGAACCCTCTGGCAACAGGGTCCCTACATTAGCAACCACTCTGTATTGAACAATTATATTGATGCTCATCAATCATTTACTTGAAAAGAAGAAAATATATTAAAAGGGACTGCAGGGGATTTATCTTCCCATACTGATAAATTGTTAAAAATTAATGAACTAGAGCAACTCTGAAGGCATTGTAAAGCAAAACCCCCCAAAAACCCCAACCACCACAAAATCCCCACGGGCCCTCAGAAAGCTCTTAAGAGGGTGTTTCTGTGTTAAAGCTACTTTGTTCTCTCTGGCCTGCTGGGCTTTTTGCTTTTGTTGTTGCATGTGTCTATTGGTGTTGATGATATTCTTCACCCACTGGTCTTTTCCTGGCATTTTGTATCCCAGGCACAGATTCATTTTTTAGTCTGTTCCTAGAGGAATTGAACAAAAAGATGCCACAGTTTGAAATCCCCATTCACCGAGCAGTTTTGACCTGCATATGGATACTGTTCTTAATTTGGCAGAAAGCTATTTAAGAAACTTCCCACCCTTTTCTACCCTTTAAAAACTGTCAAATCCTACAGCACAGCTATAGCCATGAAATTCAGCAAAGTGCCCAAACTTTGTGCAATGCAAAGCTTCCTGGCAGCTTACAAATAGCCTGAGGGCTGTGCTTAGCTCCCATTGAACAGAACA
Source organism: Strigops habroptila (assembly GCF_004027225.2). Lineage (NCBI taxonomy): Eukaryota > Metazoa > Chordata > Aves > Psittaciformes > Psittacidae > Strigops > Strigops habroptila. The sequence continues at coordinate 6,613,007 of NW_022651054.1, read as the reverse complement.
GATTGCAGCTGCCTCATCCGTCACCCAAAGTTGTGGGCACAGAGATCAGAGGTCCCGTCACTCTGCTCCATAAAGCCCCTGTCACTCTATCTGCTGTAGCTTTGCCTTTGTCATTGCCCATCATCAAACCCATGTTCATTTTATTTAACCTTTCATCTGACTTGAGCATATTCATATCCAGTAATAACAAAGAAATGACTATGAATGCTGCGTGTTCCCTGATGCAGATGGAGATTATGGCAATTTTAGTTGCTTGTCTCTAATGTTACACCACGGAATGATGTTATTGTTCTGCAAATACAAGTATATGTTTTATTTTGTAAACTCTGTGAGAACTTTCCACACGTGCCCTTGGAGCTATTGATCAAATGCATAATGGATCGCATTCAAACACTGCAGGCTGCTGACTTCTCATGGCAAGTGGGATTGCCAGTGGGAATGTGTATGCATGTGTTGTGGATAAACTGGTGGAAGTATTTACGTGCTGGAAGAGCAAACCCATGTTGACAGAGCAGAACCCCACATTCCTACCTTTCATCCCTTTCAAGAGTAAAAGATAACGAAAGAAAACTAAAGGAAAACTAAACCAACCAACAAAAAACCCAAGGGAGATTATTTTTTTATGTATTGAACCAAAAGATTCAGTTCTGAATCTGATTATGAAAATAAAGTAGGTTTGCAGATCGAGGAACAGTTACTTGCAGTCAAGTTACTTGTAGTGACTCCTGCTGGGCTTTTCTGCAAACAAACACTATACCAAAAAACCACCTCATAAACAATTCCTTTTTCATGTGCATGACAGAATTCCAAACACTGTAATTCCATAGTTTTATTAGATAACAGTGTTTCATTTTCATAGGGAAAGTAGTACAGAAGTTTTGTCCCACATGAAATTAATGCAAATTCAGTGAAATCTATTTACAATCAAATCACGTTTGTCTCAGTCAACTCTGGACTACACCATATGCAAACACAGGTTTTCCTTCCTCCTCCCTTGAATGGAGTTTTTTCCTATGAATGTTCTCTTGGGAAATACCCACTCCCACCCTTCATGTGTCCATGGCAATGATGGGCAAAACTCTAGATGACTGAACATACAAGATCAGGAGAACTGTTCAGATTGAAAATGAAACTAACCCCTGCATGTTTGCACTTACATATGTGCCTCTGTACATGCCAGACATATGTATGAAAGGACACAGAGACTGATGTAATTTTCAGATGCTGAAGCCTGCTGAAGATAAGACTTCAGCAATGCACGAGGCCTCGAGCTAGCCCCTTTGCACACAGGTGAAATCCACCTAAATTCTTCATGATGTAGGGGGAAAAACGAGGCCTATCTAATAAAATTAATAGCAATAATAATACTTTGCATTTCAAAAATGCCTTCCAGCTCAGGAACTTGAGGCTTGATAATTAATGTCTCTTTAATTTTATTTCTATCGATTAAAGATCCACTGGAAGAAAGAAAAAAAGAGTCTATTAACAAAAGCTAATGTGATTTTCAATAAGAGTTGTTAAAGTGAGGAGCAGTAATCCTGCCATTTCAGCTGTAACAGACAGACATCTAGACAGTACATATGTCCATACAGCCCCTAAATGAGTGCACCCTCCACTCGGCGGTTGTTCTGGGAAATTAGGCGGTTGTGTATAACTGTAATGAGGTCATACAGGGTCTGATCTCCACTGGGATTTAATTAACTCTGAATCTTATAAATATTGTGCTGAATTAGAGTTAAATTTGCATAAAGGTTAGAATCAAGCTGGACCAGCCCCACTTACCAGAATGGGCTAAAAATAAAACCTTTTAAGCAATGTTTTTGTATTGCAGTACAGTCTCATTTTGATCTGGGCCTGAAAATATATTTAAGGGGAAGGAAGGCTGAGAGGGAGGGGAGAAGGAGGCTATATTTCAAACAGACTTTCTAGATAACTTCAAACAGACTAATAGAATGGTGGTTTGCAGCCCAGAGATAACCCGCTCCTCCAATGGCCTTACACTCAGTAAAAGGAGATTGTATCAAATATATACACAGCTATCAAGGAATCTTTTCCCCATTTTTATTTTCATTATTAAAGTAATGCCAGATGTAAAATATCATTGCCAGGCAGACCAGAATGGCAAAAACAGTAAAGGAGGAGGCAAAAGAGATATCCATAGGAGGTTCTGCTCCATAGAAATGCAGGCCTCCTTTCCTAAAATTCTCTCTCAGATTTTACCCAAGCACAAGTCCCACTGTTTCTGAGGAGAACTAAGAGAAGATGACACAAGGTTTTCAAGACTTGGGCTCACTCACTCATGACCCTCAATGAATTTTAAACTACTGCAGTCCTAACCAAAGCATTTCAACCCAAAGTACTCCTGGGAACGACACAGAACTGACACAGCCATCCCTAGTTGTTGCTTGGCCACTGAGGCGAGAGCGACAGAGCTGGGAAAGGAGACAAGCAGCACAGAATCATACAAACATAGAATGGTTTGAGTAGGAAGAGACCTTAAAGCACATCCAGTTCCAACCCCTGCCACGGGCAGGGACACCTTCCACTAGAGCAGGTTGCTCCAAGGCCCTGTGTCCAACCTGGCCTTGAACACTGCCAGGGATGGGGCAGCCACAGCTTCTCTGGGCACCCTGTGCCAGTGCCTCAGCACTCACACAGTAAAGAATTTCTTCCTTATATCTAACCAAAATCTCCCCTGTTTAAGCTTGAATCCAAGCAGACCACTTGGTCTGCAAGCTCTGGGCTGCAAAGGCAATCAAAGGGCAGCTGAAAAGGCCACTTGTCTTTCCAGTCCCTCCATCTCCTGCTCTAACATGCCGTGGCTGGTGCACTGTTTGCTTCTAGTGACTGCAAACAGCAGCACCCTTTCTCATCGCTGCACACCACCACTGAGCTTTCACCTGAGAACCACAGAGTTCATCAGCAACATCCCTGCTTGCTGGGGCTCACCCAGCAGCACCTTGCCAGCCACACCAGACTGCTAATCTTCTGTCAGCAGTACCCTGCTGGCACGACCTTCTGTCCTTCCCTGCAGCACTCCCACAGATGTGAGCCAACCTCCATCTCCTGGCCGGCCTGTTGGACAGCAAGGAACTAGATGAACTCCAATGCCTCTGCCAATACGCTCCATAAGCTCCAAGTGTTCTTCTCCTTGCCAATATGTATGCTGCTGCTCAAGAACAGCTCTGTATGCTGGTTACATGCTCTTGGATCTGCTCAAGGATTGTCCCTGAAAACCATCTGGCACCGGTGTCAGCCAAAGCATGCCACAAATTGCAAAGCAGAGCTTGCAACACAGTCATCTGTCCTACTGCATGAGCTGACATGGCACAGGATCAGAGGAGGAAGGGACAACCTGTAGAAATCACTGGGTGGATGAGGCCATCAGGAGATGTTATAGTACCTGCAGCAACCTTGCTAAGTGAGGTAAGAAGAATAAAACTCTCTGTTGCCCAACCTACACTGGAAGCTTCAGACAGATCCACCCTGGCAGGCTGGAGCACAGTCCTTTATGTTTCACTTCGTCTGGCACTGTACTCCAACGGACTTGCTGGAGCAACTGCCTCTTTCATCCCTCTCCTTGCTACATTGCTGGGTGGGGAATGCTTTAGAAATGATTGTAGATAACCACACTAAGCAATATGATCCAGAAAGCAGTTGAAAAGCGTGATTTGCATCAAAATACATGCAAGAAATGAATTTTATTCATTAATGAATCTCATTAATGAAGATGTCTTATTTTCCAAAAGAGGAAAACCACACCAAGGTCCACCCTGGAAGCACAGTTCACACTCACATCCCATAGGATAAGGGGATGACTGGAATGAGCTGGAATGGCAGGCAAAGACCTGCTCTGAACACCTAACTGTCTGGCTGTGACTCTGCTCACAATGTAATTCTCTTCATAAAGCAGCACAAGACAGAAAACAGTAAGGAAAATTAGGCTGTAATGCTTGTTCTAGGAGCTGTCTATGTGTCAGCTGCAGCTTCACAACCTCCTTCTATTTCCTTCCCTGTGAGCATATCAAGTACTTATAAAAAATTAAGGAATGGGAAACACAACAGTTCTCTGAATTATGTTGCACATTCAGAGTCATGTGTAAAGTGCAGCATTAATAGATACCCATAAATATTTACCTGAAAGCAGAGTTACACTTCCACAACTCAGTGGTTTGTCAGCATGTCTCATTGCCAGCTACAGTGCTGCAGCAAACGAGTAAAACCACAGACTAAAGGAAACTTTTGAGCTTCAAGAAATCCTACAACACTTTTCACTCCTGCACGTATTACTGTTATCATTATTACAAAGCAAACTTGTAACGCACACTCTGGCCAGAGAACATCCAGCTGCTTTGTTCTGAAAAGCAGCATTTAAACCTGGTACCTTCCGCTTCAGACTTGTTTCTTCCCTTGTGAAAAACCCCTAAGTACATGCTGGACATCACATAAGCATCACTGAAGCTCCAGCTTCAACCTGGATTACTACTGGGGAGCATTTTCACCTACTGGACTTCTCCACAATTGAAACCTGCTCTGTGTTATGGGCAAAATAACGCAGTCTTTGCCCAGCCCTGCATCAGCATGCACACTCACTTCTACCCACACAACATCTTTATGAATAGGAACTATTGTATGGAGTCTGAAGTCCTTTGCCAGCATGGATCTACAGCTAAGCAAAACCCATCAGCCTCATGCCATTCATGGCCAGAGTGAGAAAGTATGTTAATGTGATTGTGAATTAAGCAAGGAAAACTAAGGGGAAGGGAAAGGGGCGGGGGAGAAAACAGACTTAGGAAGTCTTTTCAAATACAGGACCCAAAACTAACATTTGGAAATTTCCAAGGTCTTAGGAAAAACAGAAAGAGCCGTTCAGCGACATTTGTTCTGGCCTTAGCCAGCTCTCTGTGCTGAGCTCTGTTGTCATCACATTTCACATGATGATGGTGTTGTGAACTACAAAGAAAACAAGGGAATTGGCAAGTCAAGTATTTTGCCAGCTTTTCAGAGAGAAAATGTGTCCAAGTGAGAGGTGCCGATTCCACCTTCCTAACAAAACACAGACTGCTTCCACCACCCTGTGGTGTGGCCCTCTGCACCTTCCCCTTTCTGGTAACTCTTTAAAATGCCCTCCAT